>NC_064620.1:413591519-413894549 GCF_023898315.1 Schistocerca nitens
TTGCCGGCCTACATTTCATATCCTTCCTACTTCGACCATCATCCGTTATTTTGCTTCCCAAGTAGCAAAACTCATCTACGATAAGTGTCTCATTTTCTAATCTAATTCCCTCAGCATCACCTGATTTATTTCGACTACATTCCATTATCCTCTTTTTGCTTTTGATAATGTTCATCTTATACCCTCTTTTCAAGACACTGTCTACTACGTTCAACTTCTCTTGCAAGTCCTTTGCTATCTCAGACAGAATTACAATGTGATCGGCAAACTTCAATTTTTTTATTTATTCTTCCTGGACTATAGTTCCTATTGTAAATTTTTCTTTTATTTCCTTTACTGCTTCCGCTGTATACAGATTGAATAACATTGGGGATAGGCGACAACCCTGTATCACTCCCAACTCAACCACTGCTTCCCTTTCGTTTCTGTCCACTCTTAAAACTGATATCAGGTTTCTGTACAAATTGTAAACAGCCTTTCGATCCCTGTATTTTACCTCTGCCACCTTCAGAATTGGAAAGAGAGTATTACAGACAACAATGTCAAAATCTTTCTCTAAGTCTACAAATACTATAAATATAGGTTTACCTCTCCTTAACCCGTCTTCTATGAGAAGTCGTAGCCACATTTCTCCTGAATGCAAACTGATCTTCCCCGAAGTCGGCTTCTACCAATTTTCCCATTCTTCTGCATAGAATTCAAGTTAGTATCTTGCCCCAGTGATTTATTAAATTGATAGTTCGATAATTTTCACACATGTCAGCACCTGATTTCTTTGGAATGGGAATTATTATATACTTTTGAAGTCTGAGGGTATTTTGCCTGTCTCATATAGCTTGCTCACCAGATGGAAGAGTTTTGTCAAGGTTGGCTCTCGCAAGTCTACCAGTAGCTCTACTCCTAGGGCCTTGTTTCGACTGAAGTCTTTGAGTACTTCGTCAAATTCTTCATGCAGTATCATGTCTCCCTTCTCATTTTGATCTACGTCCTCTTACAGTTCCATAACAGTGACCTAAAGTACATCACCCTTGTATAGACTCTCTATATATTCGTTCGACCTTTCTGAAATCCCTTCTTTGCTCTGCACTAGTTTTCCATATGAGCTCTTGATATTCATACTCGTGCTTCTCTTTTCTCCAAAGGTCTCTTTAATTTTCCTGTACGCATAATCTGCCTAACCCCTAGTGATATATGCTTGTACATCCTTACATTTGTTCTGTAGCCCTTAATGCTTAGGCCTTTTGCAATTCCTGCCGATATTTAGGTGTTTGTTTTCCCTTTCGCCTGCGTCATTTATTGCATTTTCATATTTTCTCTTTAGAAGATTAAATTCAATATTTCTTGTGTTTCCCGAGGATTTCTGCAAGCCCTCGTGTTTTTACGTATTTGATCCTCTGCTGCCTTCACTATTTGATGTCTCAAAGCTACCAATTCTTCTTCTACTGTATTCCTTTCCCCTATTATTGTCAATCGTTCCATAATGTCCCTCTGAAACTCTCTACAACCTCTCGTTCTTTCAGTTCCTCCAGGTGCCATCTCCTTAGCATCCTGCCTTTTTGCAGCTTCAGTTTTAATCTGCAGTTCATAGCCAGTAAATTGTGGTCAGAATCCACATTTGCCCGTGGGAGTCTCTTACAATTTAAAACGTGTCTCCGAAATATCTGTCTTACCACTATATAATCAATCAATAACCTTCCGGTGCCTCCAGGTCATTTCCACGTATACTTCCTTCTTTCATGATTCTTAAACCAAGTGTTAGCTATAATTAAATTACGCTCTGTGCAAAATTCATCTACTACTTTTCTTTCTCTTCCTTTTCCAACTATCAAATTCCATTCCCCCAAGACTATTCAATTTTCGTCTGCCTTAACTATCTGAATAATTCTTTTATCTCATCATACATTTTCTCAATCTCCTCCTCACCTGCGGAGGTAGTTGACATATAAACTTGTACTACTGTGGTGGGTGTGGGCTTCGTGTCTATCTTGGATACAATAATGATTTCGCTATGCTGCTGATAGTGGTTCATCGCGTCCCTCCTTTTGTTATTCTTTATTGTACCTTCGTGCATTACTCTATTTGATTTTGTATTTATAACATTATATTCACCTGACGAGAAGTCCTGTTCCTCATGCCACGGAACTTCTCTAATTCCCACTACATCTAACTTTAACCTACCCATTTCCGTTTTTAAATTTTCTAACCTACCTACCCAACTAAGGGATCTGATATTGCATGCTCCGATCCGCACAACACTAGTTTTGTTTCTAGTGGTAAGGACGACCTCTGAGTAGTCCCCGCTCGGAAATTCGAATGGGAGACTATTCTACCTCCAGAATATTTTACCCATGAGGATGCCATCATCATTTAACAGTACAGTAGAGCTGCATGCCCTCGGGATAAATTACGGCTGCAGTTTTCCCTCGCTTTCAACCGTTCGCACCACCAGCACAGCAAGACCGTTTTGGTTGATGTTACAAGGCCAGATCAGTCAATCATCCATATTGTTGCCCCTGAAACTACTGAAAAGGCTGCTGCCCCTCTTCAGCAACTACACGTTTGTTTGGCTCTCAACAGATACCCTTCCGGTGCGGTTGCACCTACGGCACGGCTATCTGTATCGGTGAGACACGTAAGCCTCCCAACCAACCACCAACGGCAAGGTCCATGGTTTATTGACGGGTTGGGTGGCGGGGGGAGGGGGGGGGGGAGCGGAGGGGAGCAATTGAAGTAGCATTCTTTAGCTGTTCACCTGGCACAGTGCGCAGTTCAGACTATGTAAAGCAGATGTAGTTCATAGAGTACCATAGGCACATTAAATCTCACTGACCCTGCCTTTCCTCCCAACAGAAACAATACTTCTTTAGTAACGAAATGTTTCACTATCAACATGTCCTTTCTTATTCTTCACAGTGGTTTCTTATAATCCTCTCTTCGCCGATTTTGAGGACGGCCTCTTCGTTTCCTATCAGCCTACCTCAACTTCTATAGGACCACATCTCAAACGCTTCGATTCTATTCTTACCAGGTTTATCACAGTCCATGATTCACTGTCGTTAAATACTGTACCTACCCCAAACGTAGATTCATAGAAATTGCTTCCTCAGACTGAGGTCTATTTTTGATAGTAGTAAAAATCGTTTGCCAAGAAAGCCCTCTTTTTCTCTGCTTGTCTGTTTTTATGTCCTCCTTACCTTGTCCGTCATGTGTTATTGCTACCGAACCCTTTATTTATTTGTGTCATTGCATCATACTATTTTTAAATCGAGCACCTCAGTCCTTATCTCATATTCTAATTGTTCCCTTTTAGCCCACTTACATATTGGTTTTACCTATATACCTAAGAATACCGACATCTCCCACGATTTTTCATTGTATAATGTTTTTTTCCTGGTTCAACAAATCCTATGAATATGTCTTGTTTCCTTTAACGCCATTTTCATTATCAAAACTGCCCTTCTGGTGAGTGTGCCTTTACTAAAGCCCTACCGATAGTCAGATGATCGATTCTCAATTTATTTTCCAGTCTTCTGATATTATATTTGTTAGAAACTAGGATGTGTGAGCTATTAAACTGATTTTCCAATTATTCTCTCACTTATGCGGGTCACTGTGGTGATATTTTGGCGGAATTATGATGTTATGGTTGCACACTAGTAGATTCTACAAACTAACTGAGGCAGTCGTTTCGTGGCCACTTCCACGAATACTTTTAGATATACAGACGGAAGTTTATCTCTGCTTTCCGCCTCCTCCAAGCAATTTTAATAGACACCGACTCGTAGACCACGAAATCGACGCCGAGATTTACCCCTCTTGACAGATTTAATCTGCTCCCTACATTGCATGATGATTAATAGTGTAACATTAGCATGTCTGCACTTCCGCATACTTGGGATCAGGGATACCATTGGTTGCGGACTTATGTTTATTATGATTATTTGCTTGTTTCTTCAATTCACCCCTTTCTTTTATACGTGTGTAATGTTCTTAGATTTGTGCCACTCTCGAGAAACTAAAGGGCAACTCCTGTTTAGATCTGATACGCGTTTCACCGCCTGCCGATGGGCCCAACCATCGTTTCCAGAACGAAGCGCCAGTTTCTTCCGGGAAGCTCCTATTCCAGTGTCACGCATCGGGCTGACGTGGCTGGCTGCAGCGCGGGCTTCTAAATTATTCGCTGTATTATTACGAAACTTTGCGGGCCGCGCGTCCCGAAAGTCTGCCAGCATTTAACAGTATACATAATTCAGCGGCAGGATACCCGTCACTCCAGCCTGCGCGACGGCGGCTTAACGCAAAGGAGTCCGCGCCGCCGGCGCACCGCTGGCTGCAGCGCTCGCTCGCGGCCTGGAGCAGACTGGAGCGGCAAAACAGGGACAGCGCTGAGTACAGGCGTTACAAGTTTGTGGGCGCCGCTAAACGGCTGATGTTGGCGAAATAACTTCACAGCTTAAATCTACATATGTTACCACGATCTTCTAACGTTACTAGGTACGAGGGCAATAGTAAAAGGAGAGAACGTTTATTTTCCGGACATTTTTATTCAATGCAAAGTCTAGCCGCAATCAGCTATTTTACAATGTAACTTTTAATTCGTCTTGATTGCAAGGTGTTTATTCATATGAGCGGTTTCGGTTCGTGTAGAACCATCTTCAGATCTGATATTTCGGTTACAGGAGTAACCTGTCCAAACACAGCAATTTTCACATGCTACGTCACATGTGGTGCAGCATGTGAAAGTTACTGTATTTGGACGGGTTACTCCTGTAACCGAAATATCAGACCTTAAGATGGTTCTAGAAGAACCGAAACCGGTCATATGAATAAACACTTTACAATCAAGCCGGATTAAAAGTTACATTTTTATTCAAGACTAGCTGCGCCCCAAGATATTACTCGCAATTCGACAGTAATTTATAAAGGAAATATTCATACCAAAACTCACTATCCCCGCGTATGCACCATCACAAATCTGTTGCCTTGGAAGTCTTGCGGTGCGAGCTACATGCGGCCCAGCAAACCGCGCGGCATTGGGAAAAGATGAAGACACCAATTTTCGAGATGACAGAAAAAACTGACAGAACTCACTTTGTTTCGAACTCACCCGATTACTTCATGAAAAACATTTTCAAGCGTCCGAACACCGAATTACAAAAGTGCCAGCAAATGGAACAAATAAATTCACGACTGTTTGCTACGTAGTTAGTACAGGAAAGGTGATAATTGTCGCGGTGCATATGCAGAAATCTATTGCATTATTTCTCTGTGAACGGAGTTCGGCAATTTTTTCTTTCGTTCTTATATGTGGAGGTACCTGAATACCCAGTGTTCCCCGGGTCTGTACTTATTCCAGTGCTATGTCAGTTCATGTCTTCAATCTTCCTTACTCTGTTCATCTCCTGATTTACCCTTCTCTCTCCATCTCCATACCCCTTCTCTTTGTACATCAGCTCCACCCTCTCCTTCTGCACTCCCCTCTTTCTGTCCAACGCTCTCTTCCCTTTCCATGTTCTTCTTCCCCTCTTGCTGTCCACCTCCTCTATCCCCGCTCTCTGTAGATCTCCTCCTGCTTTCTTTGTCCATCTCGTCCTCTCCTCTCTCGTTTTCCATCTCCTCCTTTCCCCTCTCCCTGCCCATTTACTCCTAATCCTTTATTTCCTCCACCTCCTCCCTCTGATCATCCTCCAACACCCTGTTCCTGTCCATCTCCTCCTCTCCTTATCTTAGTCCATTTATTCCACCCCTTTCTTTCCCTGCATTATCACCCCCATCCCAATAGAAGGCTGGCCCACGGTACTCTTGATGTTATGTGAATTACTCTTGCTGCATTTGTGCTGTGCCCACGGTACTCTTGATGTTATGTGAATTACTCTTGCTGCATTTGTGCTGTGCCCAATAAACGCCATAGCTTGCCCATATTAAACATATGCCATAACAACCATTTAAGATTTCACTGCTCGGCACTTCGGTTTAAATGGTTCAAATGGCTCTAAGCACTATGGGACTTAACATCTGAGGTCAACAGTCCCCTAGAAAAAATGGTTCAAATGGCTCTGAGCACTATGGGACTTAACTGCTGAAGTCATCATTCCCCTAGAACTTAGAACTACTTAAACCTAACAAACCTAAGGACATCACACACGTCGATGCCCGAGGCAAGATTCCAACCTTCAACAGTAGCAGCAGCATGATTCCGGACTGAAGCACCTAGAACCGCTCGGCCACAACGGCCGGCTCGGCACTTCGGAAACAGACTTTTTGCTTCCGCACTTTTGTATAGCCACACCGGCGAATACACACAACCAACGACACCAACCGTCTCCTCGCGACTCGCGACTGCTACTTTTTTGGCGCGCTCGCTCTCCCAACAATAATGCATTTGCAATTTATTACATTATTTGACAGTAGCTTTTCCTTGACAAGGCCAGCGTGTCTACTTACAAAATGTTAACATTCCATGCGTATTCTCTTTCTTAAATATCAAATGGCATATGTAAAATGACGACATATTTACAGGAATAATATTCAGTACGACTAATAAAGTAGACTTCGCAAAACACATAGAACGTGTATGATCATCCACAGAGCTGTGGTGTTACACAGTGTCCGACTGATGTATGATGTCCTCTCCACACAGGCATGTTACAAGGAAACAGCGGCGTAACATAACAGCTACATATTATGAGAAACGAAACTTTGCAGAAAGAAAAATTCAAAAATTGTTAAAAACTCCTGACATTACTACTGTAATAAATGTAACTGCAAAATATGTTGAAGCCCTTCTGTGAATATAGACACAAATGCTTCATTTCGCCCACAAAATCTCAATAGCTGTCCACGTTTGCCATCAGTACTGGTGATAGCAACAGAAACCACTTCCAGCATCTGTCTTGAGGAAATGGAGACCGGTGATGATGTGCTATTGTGCTAGAGCACACTGTAAGTATCACGCTACAGTCACGTCATTTCTCTTCGAATACAAGGGGTACTCGCATTAAAATTTCTTAGAATGGATGCTGGTATGCAAATAAAACGGATGAAAACATGTTTTGGAGCGGTCTCTCTGTGATAACTAGATACTAGGTTCGATAGCTGGAATGACGGCCAGCCTGCTATGAAGAACTCAGAGAAGGGACGTAGCTCTCTGATTTCAACGGAACATGCTCTGTTATAATGTCATCCCTGCCAGCACCAGGTCGGTATTTGTCTTCGAGCGCTGTGTGTAAAGTGTTGTGCAACCTTAGGGTATGAGGGATTTCAGAGCAGCTTTCGTTACAATGGCAACATGGCTGAGTGTTTTAGCAATTTATTAACTCGATTTCGAATCGTGATGCTAGCAAAATTACTTGTTTTAGTTTCTTTTATTTCTCTAAATTTTAAACTATTAGTTATAACATTGAACCCTTTGACTGCTACAGATGTACTTCCTGCATTCTGTGCTGAGAGCAGCTTTGTTGTTACTGTACCACTCGCCTAATGCCGCTACCTCTGCTGAGGCGGCGTTCTCAGCCCTATGAAATACTTATCATCCGATTTTAAGAAAACTGCTACATGAAAAAATTGATTTTTACGCATCTTACAGTCTGCTGTCTTCTTTCGATCAAGGACTGAATTTGTTTTCTTTATTCATCATAGTTACTGTCCAAATTAAGTAAAGCACTGAACAAAATTTTAAAGAGCTTTAAAGAATCTGCAATGGTATAAACTCTAATGTGCCGACTGGCGGTACTCAAGATCGAACTCAGAATGACAACGGATCGTACTGTACCAAAGTCGATATGCCGCTGATGTATGGCTTCCTGCCGCGCAAATTTGCTTGAGCGAACCAGTCGACCGCTACAGCAAGCACTTGGTACAATTTTAGTTTTACAGTCGATGTTATGACTGTGGATCGCTATTAGTTCTCACAAGATTCAAGTTGTAGCGGAGTGCCGGCCGGTGTGGCCGAGCGGTTTTAGGCGCTTCAGTCTGGAACCGCGCGACCGCTACGGTCGCAGGTTCGAATCCTGCCTCGGGCATGGATGTATGTGATGTCCTTAGGTTAGTTAGGTTTAAGTAGTTCTAAGTTCTAGCGGACTGATGACCTCAGATGTTAAGTCCCATAATGCTCGGAGCCATTTGAACCATTTTTATCGTAGCGGAGTGCCTGGAAAATACTCGAAGTCTAGCTCGTACCGTAGTTGCTCTCTTAAAAGACAAATTGAAGGCCGATCAACACTCGGATAAATAATACTGCAGCAATCATAAACACTGACGAGACGGCAGACTCGAATGTCGAATAATAATAAACAGCACCTTTACTATACACAACGTCGTAATCGTGCAGTGACGCTCTTACACCACGAATAGACATGCTAAAGCATTTCATTGATTTTTTAGCCCAAACATTTCTTTCTATGAAATGTAGATAAGATATCTATTTCATTTAAAACTGAGAGCTTAATGACAAGCCATTTTGTTTTCTAGTTTTCTAAATATTGGTTTTTATATCTGTTGGTTGGCCATGTGTAATGCAATCATTTCTGTCAATTTGCATTGGGAATGATGTGGTCATAACTACCGTCATATTTCGTAAACGCTTCAGCATATCGAAATGGGGGATTCTGCAAATGATAAAAAGCAAGGAGGCACGTATATTTTATGATAACTACTCGAAATGTTTTTTATTCGCTGAGATGTGGAAGCAACGTCCACTTAATGAGTTTGTCGGTGGAAAAAGCGTAAACACGCCAATAGAGCTTAAGGTCTCTAAGCACAGTGTTGGGGATTTTTGAGTAGTGGTATACATGTCAGTTCTGTAGGATACAGCGCTTGAGGCAGCCGGATTCAACCGTAGTGTGTGTCAGGTATTACCCAATATTTTTACTGGTATTCAAGTGTATATCGTGGTGAATGGACAACTTACTCCTCAGATCACAATCCGATAGGGCGCACCGCAGTGGAGCTCCCTCTGCATGTCACATTTTGTGTTGTCCTTAGAATCCTAGCTTCACTGTATTGCTGATCAATAAGGTGACTGGAAGATACTGGGAAAACTTTCTCGATGTGAGGATAATTGGATGATGTTATGGTATGGCTACGCCATATCGATGACATACCCAGCTCAAGGAATTATTTGATTCCGTTTGTTCTCTCACTAGGGCCCGGGTTAATGAACGGAATCTGTTACCACTGTGGGGTTTTCACAAAGTTACCATTTTATGGTCAACGGTGGTTGCCCGCCACAAATCGTGGATTACCATGGATCGCTGCCCGATGAAAACGGCTGCACTCAGTTGATGGGTGGTGATGGATCGAATTCAAGGGTAAGTTGATGAATACGAACGCCGTTCCTTCAGCCTTCTTCATAAAATATGGATCTTAGATTTCTACATTTCCAGTAAAGTATATTATGTTGCACAAATATTCCCACTCCCCGACACGATGACGCGAAAATTGGTGCAATTATCAGGTCGTGTCCTATATTTTTCGACTCCAGTATGAAGTTGTTAGCGGGGCTCCGTCCCCTTGGAGTGAAGGGCTTCAATATTGTTTACAAGGGGTAACGTCTCAACATGTACTCGAGATACTCATTCCATTACATCTCGCTTGTTTACTCGTCTTCGACCGGTCAGTCTGGCTCCCCCTGCAGATGTTGGCCGAATCATGTCTAAATTGGGGCACATGCGTAAATTTTATATTGTAATAAGTTTTCTGGGGAACCGACATTTTATCAATGACACACCTTACCACCAGATCGTTGCATTCTCGTTGAGGAGTACAATCATCCCTCTCCACAGTGGAAAGGCAGCGCCATCGATATCCTGAAAACAGTGCGGTTTCCCGTTAGTCTTCCTGTCCTTCCGATGGTTCAAATCAAATGGTTCAAATGGCTCTGAGCACTATGGGACTTAGCATCTGAGGTTATCAGTCCCCTAGAACTTAGATCTACTTAAACCTAACTAACCTAAGGACACCACACACATCCATGCCCAAGGCAGGATTCAAACCTGCGACCGTAGCGGTCGCGCGGTTCCAGACTGAAGCGCCTAGAAGCGCTCAGCCACACCGGCCGGCTCTTCTGATGGAAGTCGCCTTCGTCGTACAGTGTATTTCACAATCTGATCCCGACCAAAAAACGCCCCCACTGAAATGGTCTTAGTTCGACTGGCCTTTGCTACGCATGTCACCGCTTCACCTACAACTGGCTTTCCTTACCCCCTCTGTTGAAGTTGCTTTCTCTATTGAACTTTCCTGTTTTTCTTCGGACGAAAACTAATTCGACTTTATAGCTCTTCGGACGCTACGTCCACTATGAAGTCACGAGTGACAAAGATCCTGACCCGCACTGTTTTGCATAAATATATGGTGAAACAGCAAAGGCTTCCACGTTATCATGCTTCATTTAAAAATATGTTTCTCCTTGTCTTTAATCGTAAAGGTATTGGAAAGTATTGTTTTCTCCTTTGTTCTAGAACCTTCTTTCATTGAGTTGTTTCTAGAGAAAAAATTTGTTTTCTTTTGAGTCCCGGAACTGTGTAATTTATGCATATCAAGTTATATTTTTACAAAAAATACGCAAAAAACTGAAAATACAAAAAAATTATGAACCCAGGCCAGTGTCATGTGAGGGGCCAGTACAGTGACAGGCGGTGGCGAGGCATCGTGCCCAGACCTCGGAGCCGGCCGGAGTGGCCGAGCGGTTAAAGGCGTTACAGTCTGGAACCGCGCGACCGCTACGGTCGTAGGTTCGAATCCGGCCTCGGGCATGGATGTGTGTGATGTCCTTAGGTTAGTTAGGTTTAAGTAGTTCTAAGTTCTAGGGGACTGATGACCACAGCAGTTAGGTTCCATAGTGCTCAGAGCCATTTGAACCATTTGAACCAGGCCTTGGGATTCCAGCCCTGGCAACGTTGTCTGCACCCAGGCTGAAGCCGACTGCGTTCATTCTTTCCTGTAGTGTAACATATAATTAATGTGTTATAAAAAGAAAAAAAAAGTGCTTAGTGTCACTGCTTCGGGCTCGATTTACAGCCAGTCGGAATTTTCTTTAGTCGGGACTGGGGTCTCTGTTCTCCTAATCATTTCATTTCATCTTTATCAAAAGCGCATGTCCCTAAAGTGGCGTCAAACAGAAAGACTTGCACCTGGCGGCCGATAATTCCGTACTGTCATTCCTTTTTCATTACTAGTATAGTTAAGAGCTCTGACTTTAAATCGCTCAAGATCGTGAGCTTCGTCACAAAAATTCCGTTAAAGCTGATGCGATATCCCGCGCACGTAATCAGCAGTTCCTTGCCAAAGCACAATCATTTTAACTAACAAGGAGACAACAGAAAAAGTCAGTACCATTCAAGATTGTAAGTTGATTTTCGCTGTCACTAAATCAAATTTTTAATTTTATTTGAATTACATTTATTCACATTGAAATCTTAAATAATAAATTATGAATCATAGTCTTCTTATGTTTAATTACCAATCGCATGACAATACGAGTATCCTTAAAAACCGAAGTTTTCAAAAATAATAAATAAAAATAACTGGTTAAGTAGAGGGACTGGCAATTCGTCGACGTGGGTTCGAGTCCCATTTCTGCGATCTTTTTCTTTATTTTATTTTTTTTTCCTAGAAATGTTAAACAACTAATTCTAAAATTTAAATATACAGGGTGAAGAAGAATCCGTGCTCTCAGACTCCGTAGTTTGATTCTCACATAACAGCAGTACAAAAATGACTCTCACAAAATTTCGTCCCTCGCAACTTTCCGGAAGTAAATGGACGTTAAAGATTCGCAATCTGGCAGCACTGTAATTGTGGTGTCACCGCTAGACACCACACTTGCTAGGTGGTAACTTAAATCGGCCGCGGTCCTGTAGTACATGTCGGACCCGCGTGTCGCCACTGTGTATTCGCAAACGTAGCGCCACCACAGGGCAGGTCACAAGACACGGACTTGACCTCGCCCCAGTTGTACGGACGACATAGCTTGCGACTAGACCTACCAAGTATTCCTCTCATTTGCCGAGAGACAGATTAAATAGCCTTCAGCTAGTCCATCGCTACTACCTAGCAAGGCGCCATGTGTATCATTGCTAATTGCTTACTACTATGCAAGAGATGTATTTCAACAAGAACAAGACTACATTAAAGTTAAGTATATTAAAATCTCTCTTCTTTTCTTTATAGTTTTCATCCAGTCTCCTGTTTCAGAATTTACGCCCGTCTGCGTTAGTTTCGCGTGCTTCTAGCCACTCATTGTGTCGAGACCTTAGGGAATCGACACAACAATATTTTGGCGCCGAGGAGTGGTGCCGCGCCCACGTTGCAGTCTTTGTGTTATACTTGCTCTAATTTGCTTGTGTCATGGCTTCGCCGCATTCTCCAGATGTACTGTCCGAATTTTTTCGCTTGCAGAATCAGCAGACGCAGGCGTTATTGGAAGCCCTTGGACAGCTCGTCCAGGGTCAACGTGCGCTGCAAACCGATGCGGCGGCAGCCGCTTCTTCGCTACCGCAGCCACACAACGCTGTCGCACCGCCATTTAGGCCCTTTGAGGCCACAACCGAAAGCTGGACTGAGTGGGCCGATCAGTTCAACTTCCACCTCACTGCTTATGGAATTCAAGGTAAAGAGCGGCAGCCGTTTTTGCTTTCTTGTGTCGGTGTGTCTACCTACCGGGTGATAGTGAAATTGTTTCCCCGACGCGACGTAGCAACTCTGACCTACGAGGAAATTTTGTCGGCTTTAGATGCCTATTTCAAAGAAACAGTAAATGTAGTTGCCAAACGGTATACGTTTTTTCGTACAAAACGTACGGCCGGTCAGACTAATAGGGAGTGGGTTGCAACTTTGCAAGGCCTTACTAGAGACTGCGCGTTTGCCTGTGAATGTGGCCTCCCATATTCAGATACTATGGTGCGTGATGCAATTGCACAGAACGTTTCTGATGTTCGCATACGGGAACAGATTTTGAAACTCGTTAATCCCTCCCTGCAACAAGTGATAGACATATTGGACAGGCAAGACACACTTGACTTTGCTCAGGAATCATTTGAAACTTCGCCAGCAGTGTGTCACATTAATCGGCCCGCCGGGCCCGCTGCACGGGACGCTAAGCGGCCCTCGCGCCCGACTTCGCAGCGGCCGCCTCGCTTGCAACCACGTGCGCCGCGTAAGCAAGCAAATGCAGTGAAATCTTGCCCGCGGTGTGCCACTAGACATTCGCGTGAAAATTGCCCGTCACGCCAAGCTATTTGCTTTTACTGTCACAAGAAAGGACATGTACAAAGTGTTTGCCAGAAAAAGTTCAGATCAGACAATCACACAAATTCCAGGCCCTTTGCTTCGCGCCGGAATCGAACCCAGGACAATCAGGCTCGTGGACCTTCGCCCATGGACATTCATGTAGTTCATTCCCACCCGTCCAGTGACACTTTAGCTAACAGTGACTGTGTTCGTCCCACCCAAAGTGTGCGTCGACGTCGCCGGAAATCCCGTAAAGTTGCAAGTGCTTCTGGACCTGTATCAGTTCAAATTGCACGAGACAGTCGCTCTTGTCGTCAACAAGACAATAAACTTTTTGTGGACTTAGACTTTGCAGGAAAAGTGATACCATTCCAGCTCGATACCGGAGCTGCTGTTTCATTGCTCAATCACGACACGTACAAACAACTGGGCAAACCGCCATTGCGTGCCGCAAATGTTACGTTAACTAGTTACTCAGGACAGCATATACCTGTGTTCGGACAGTGCAGCCTTCTTGCAACATACAAGGGACAGACAAAACTTGTGTCATTTTATGTTCTTCGTTCCTCTAGTGCAGTGAACTTGTTTGGTTTAGATTTGTTTCAATTGTTTAATATGTCTATTGTAAATCAGGTCCTATCAGTGAATCAGACTGTGCCTTCCGCCAGTGTTTCTAGTCTTTGTGAAGAATTTGCAGACATTTTTGCACCGGGCCTTGGTTGCGCTAAGAACTATGAAGCGCATTTGGAACTGAAAGACAACGCGCACCCGAAATTTTTCAGAGCGCGCAATGTTCCCCACGCATTGCGTGATGAGGTCGCACGAACATTGCACGATTTAGAATCTCAAGGTGTAATTGAACGTGTGCAGGCTTCTCTCTGGGCCTCACCCTTAGTAATTTTGCCAAAACCTTCCGGAAAATTGAGACTTTGCGTGGACTTCAAGGCAACTGTGAATCCACAACTTGTGACTGCTACTTTTCCTTTGCCCCGCCCGGAAGATCTTTTTGACAAACTGTGCCCGGGAAAATATTTTTCAAAATTGGACCTAGCAGATGCGTACTTGCAAATACCTGTGGACGAAGACTCCCAGCGCGTCTTAGTGGTAAACACGCATCTTGGCTTGTATCGCTTCAAAAGACTGCCATTCGGGTGTGCATCCGCCCCTGCTTTATTTCAGCAATATTTACAAACTATTTGTGCGTCGGTCCCTACTGCTGCGAACTATCTGGACGATATTGTAATCTCAGGAAAGACAGAAGCAGAACATTTGCAAAATCTCCGAACATTATTTCGGGTATTGCGTCAGAATGGTCTTCGCTTGAGGAAGGACAAATGTGTGTTTTTTGCTCGTGACTTACCGTACCTGGGGCATGTCATAAATGCCCAAGGAATACATCCGAGTCCAGAGCACCTTCGTGCCATTCAGGACTTGCCGTCACCGCAGAACTTAAAACAGCTACAGAGTGTGCTGGGTAAGGTAAATTATTATCACCGATTTGTGCGCAATGCTTCTTCCATTTCAGCTCCGCTTCATCGCTTACGCCGTAAAGGTGTTCCGTTCGTCTGGACGACGGAATGCGAACGCGCCTTTCGCCAGTTGAAATCGGCGTTACTATCAAATACTTGCCTTACGCCATTCGATCCCCGAAAACCCCTTTTGTTGATGGTCGATGCATCGGATTTCGGGATCGGTGCTGTGCTTGCGCACAAGGATGGCTCGCATGATCGCCCTATTGCCTTTGCGTCCAAATTGCTCTCATCTGCGCAAAGAAATTATTCACAAATAGAGAAAGAAGCTTTAGCTCTCGTGTTTGGTGTTACCAAGTTCCATGACTTCTTGTATGGTCGTCACTTTACAATCATCACGGACCACAAGCCTTTGACATCGCTTTTTCATCCGAACAAGCCTGTACCTCCATGTACAGCGCAGAAATTCATTCGCTGGTCACTTTTTCTCTCGCAGTACCGCTACGATATCTTGTATCGGTCCACTGCTAAGCACGGAAACGCTGATGCGTTGTCCCGTTTGCCTGTTGCTGAGGATAAAGCATTCGATTCTTCCGAACTTGCTTGCATGTTCATTGATTCGGAAGCCGATGACGTGGTCGCATCGTTTCCGATTGATTTTCGTCGTATAGCTACAGCCACAGCTGCTGACCCTGTCCTTGCTCCCGTTTTGCGTTTTGTTGCTACGCAATGGCCCTTGTCAAAGTCAAGGATCGAGGATCCTTTGGTTCGCCGATTTTTTGCCCACAAGGAGAGACTTTTTGTCCGACGTGGTGTTTTGTTGTTGCGTTCCGATAATGATCAATCCCGCGTTGTGGTCCCACGTTCGTTACAGTCCTCTGTCTTACGGCTTCTTCACCAAGGACATTGGGGTATAGTGCGAACGAAACAACTTGCTCGACAGCACTGTACTTGGTTCGGAATCGATGCTGCGATTGCGAATATGTGCTCCTCTTGCGTGGCGTGTGCCGAACAACAATCCGCACCGCCGCGGAAATTCTTTGCTTGGCCGAAAGCCACTTCCCCTTGGCAACGCTTGCACATCGATTTTGCTGGTCCATTCTGGAATGCTCGATGGTTGGTTGTGGTTGATGCTTTCAGTAGTTTTCCTTTTGTTGTCCGGATGTCTTCCACGACGTCTTCTGCCACAATCCAAGCCTTGTCTGCTATCTTTTGCATTGAAGGTCTTCCGCAGACTATTGTTTCCGACAATGGCCCACAATTCATGTCCGCAGAATTTCAGTCATTCTGCCAGGCCAATGGTATTCAACATCTGACGTCCGCGCCGTTTTCGCCTCAGTCAAACGGTGCCGCTGAACGATTGGTCCGGACTTTCAAGTCACAGATGTTGAAGTTGAGAGTCGCATTCTCGGGAGGACGCTTTGTTGCTCTTTTTGTCCTCATATCGCTCTCAGCCCCGCGATGGTCGCTCGCCGGCTGAATTGCTCCATGGTCGTCCTCATCGAACTCTGATGTCTTTGCTGCATCCGCCACATCAGGTTCCTGTGCAGCGGCAGACTCCTGCTTTTGCTCCTGGCGACGTTGTCTATTATCGCAACTATCGCGGTTCACAGCGTTGGCTCGCAGGGCGCATTCTTCGCTGCCTCGGCCGCGCGATGTATTTGGTTTTGGGGGCCTCTGGTGAGGTGCGTCGGCATCTCAATCAGCTGCGCCTCTGTCGTCGCCTGGGTTCTGCCGCTCCCCGTCTGCTTTCAGCGACGGAGCCGTCAGGTCAGCGCCCTGGGGACCCATCTACTGGCTCGCCTCATCCCCAGGTGTTACCGACGCTGCCTTCCATTTTGCCTCATGGCGTCGCGCCGCCGCAGCCGCCGCCGGCGCCGCCAGCAGCGGACGCTTCGCTGCAGCCGCCTCGCGCCTCCCTGGGTCACGCGCCGCCGCTTGCTTCCCGTGACCAGCCGTCCTCCGCCATGGACCTCTTGCCCGCTCCGGACCAGATGTCGTCTTCGCCCGTCGGGTGCTCCGACCACATGGAGGTCGACCCCGCCGCTCCTCTTATATCATTCCGTGCGCAAACACCTCATGTTGACGTGCACCCTGGACTAGGTTTGCAGGCGTTTCCTAGCTCCCCTCGGACCGAATGGCCGGGTGCGGGTGGCACAGCCTCGCCTGTTCTTAGGCTCCCCACCTCATCGCATACGTCAACATGGGGTCCTCCCCACGGCGGGCGGAAGCCTTATCTCACGACCGTTCGCCGATTTGCGGGGGAGGAATGTGGTGTCACCGCTAGACACCACACTTGCTAGGTGGTAACTTAAATCGGCCGCGGTCCTGTAGTACATGTCGGACCCGCGTGTCGCCACTGTGTATTCGCAAACGTAGCGCCACCACAGGGCAGGTCACAAGACACGGACTTGACCTCGCCCCAGTTGTACGGACGACATAGCTTGCGACTAGACCTACCAAGTATTCCTCTCATTTGCCGAGAGACAGATTAAATAGCCTTCAGCTAGTCCATCGCTACTACCTAGCAAGGCGCCATGTGTATCATTGCTAATTGCTTACTACTATGCAAGAGATGTATTTCAACAAGAACAAGACTACATTAAAGTTAAGTATATTAAAATCTCTCTTCTTTTCTTTATAGTTTTCATCCAGTCTCCTGTTTCAGAATTTACGCCCGTCTGCGTTAGTTTCGCGTGCTTCTAGCCACTCATTGTGTCGAGACCTTAGGGAATCGACACAACAGTAATAACATGTACGGTAAATATCTCTGTCGGCATACAGAAGTAGTTCTCTGCAGCTGGTGCAGTGGACAGCATTTTGGGTTAGCATGCAGGAGGTCGAGGCTTCGAGTCTGGGTCGAGGTGTATTTCATTTTATTTGCAAACTGTAGTCTGTGTGGTACGGTATCTTATGTCTTAATAGTCATACAGCGATTGCAGTGGGTCTTCTACAAAAAATTTGAACTTACATACTACAAACACAGGAATTGAAGTACAATCGTTTTCATTGGTTAGCTTTAAAAAACAATTGCTCGTCGTGGGCGCGAATTGTTTCACAACAGAATGGTTCAAATGGCTCTGAGCACTATGGGACTTAACATCTGAGGTCATCAGTCCTATAGAACTTAGTACTACTTAAACCTAACTAACCTAAGGACATCACACACATCCATGCCCGAGGCAGGATTCAAACCTGCGACCGTAGTGGTCGCGCGGTTCCAGACTAAAGCGCCTAGAACCGCTCGGCCACAACGGCCGGCTGTTTCACAACACTGCATCTACTAGATTACGAACCTGTTTTCTGTGTACCTTCCCCCAATGGGCCCATCTATTAGAACCAACTACTATTCTTGCCACGTTCAGATCCATTTCATTCGTAATGGCGTTACGTCAGCAGTAAGGCTAGCAACGTGGATTGCAAATAATTTCCAAACACGTGCTATGTAAATGTCGGTAACATGATGCTTAAGAGATGGTGTACAATACAATATTATATACTCGTAGCAGAATGAAATTGTCAAATAAAAACTTATACGCCTCGACTCACAATCGAACCCTCGACCTACTGCAAACTACCCCATACGCTACCCACCGCGCCAATTGCACAGAACTACTGCTATCTGCTGACAGAAGTAGTTACCGTACATACGATTAAAGTTTCGCCAGATTGCCGATCTTTAACGTCCATTTACTGCAGGAAATATGCGCAGGACGAAACTTTGTGACAGACCTTTTTAAGTCGCTAGTAAGTGAGGAACCGCGCTGCGAAGTCCAAGTGCACAATTTTTTTTTTCATCCTATATTTAAAAATCGTATGGAAAATAAAATGGTCCCAGAGCTATTTATGTTTTAAAATAATGAGTTTCGCCGTGGTTAGGCATCATCACATTATGTAAAGCTGACAAATGAAGCTCTATCTCAACACATACACATAAAACTGTCGGGATGAAAATCCGGCCGTTGAAAAAGAAACTGTGGGATCCTTTTAACTGTTATAGCAGTAAGCAGAGCAGCGTAGTCAGGCGTAAATCAGTTGCGCGACTTAACCGGTGACTGTTTCATTTATCAATATAACCACGAAAACCGGTTGCTGTATCTACTAGACAACGATGGAGTGGAGTGAATATCATATTAAAACAATTCAGTTTATATACCTAAAATTAATGCATTCAATTTAGTTACGATTACTACCCTACACTTGTACGTCAAAAGACAGTAAGCCAACACATTGTAACACACTGGTATAGTTTAGCATGAGCTACCACTCTCCTGAGGTAATTTTTTGTTCCTTTTTATCATTATGTATATAGTTACCTCACAGATTTTATAGATTATACAATGATTGTTTGTATCATAATTCTACCTATGAACTATCTCGTGACGTCCTCTGGCTGTTTGAAACGCAGACGGCATTGTAAAATCTTCATGATTTGTGTTGAGGAACTCTAAAAATAAAAGACTAGAGGTCAATCACTTTATCTCCAATTGATTCCAAAACAAACGTGCACGCACTCACACACACACACACACACACACACACACACACACACACACACACACACACACAGGTTTGAATTAAATGTGACGTATGGCTCCTTATACATATACTGGGTAATCAAAAAGTCAGTATGAAATTGAAAACTGAATAAATCACGGAATAATGTAGATAGAGAGGTACAAATTGACACACATGCTTGGAATGACATGGGGTTTTATTAGAACCAAAAAAATACAAAAGTTAAAAAATGTCCGACAGATGGCGCTTCATCTGATCAGAATAGCAGTAATTAGCGTAACAAAGTAAGAAAGCAAAGATGATGTTCTTTACAGTAAATGCCCAATATGTCCACCATCATTCCTCAGCAATAGCTGTAGCCGAGAAATAATGTTGTGAACAGCATTGTAAAGCATGTCCGGAGTTATGGTGAGGCATTGGCGTCGGATGTTGTCTTTCAGCATCCCTAGAGATGTCGGACGATCACGATACACTTGCGACTTCAGGTAACCCCAAAGCCAATAATCGCACGGACTGAGGTCTGGGGAACTGAGAGGCCAAGCATGACGAAAGTGGCGGCTGAGCACACGATCATCACAAAACGACGTGCGCAAGAGGTCTTTCACGCGCCTAGCAATATGGGGTGGTGCGCCATCCTGCATAAACATCGAACGATCCAGTAGGTGTTTATCAGCCAGGCTGGGGATGATGCGATTCTGTAACATATCGGCGTACCTCTCACCCATCACGGTAGCAGTTACAAAACCAGAATCACGCATTTCCTCGAAGAAAATAGCCCCGATACCGGTAGATGTGGTAAATCCAACCCCTACCGTGACTTTCTCGTCGTGCAATAGAGTTTCCACGACAGTTCTAGGATTTTCGGTAGCCCAAATTCTGCAGTTGTGGGCGTTGACAGACCCTCGGAGCGTGAAATGAGCTTCGTCGGTCCACAACACGTTACTCAACCAATCGTCATCTTCCGCATCTTTTGAAACGCCCACACCGCAAATGCCCTCCGCTTCATTAAATCGCCAGGTAACAGTTCATGATGCCGATGGCTTTTGTACGGATAGCATCGGAGGGTACGCCTCAGTGCCAACCAAACAGTAGTGTATGGAATGCCGGTGCGACTTGCGACTGCACGAGCGCTGACTTCCCCGTGCATAGACGAACGCGCTACAGTCTCCATTTCTTTCTGAACTATCTGAGCAGCGTTACGTCTTGTGCTCGGTCGGCCACTACGGGGTCTATCGTCTATACAACCCGTGGCTTCGAACTTCGAAATCATTCTACCCACAGCTGCTTTTGTCAACGGACCTTTACCCATTCGAATTCCCTTGCTATGGCGACAGGATCGTAACGCTGAACTAGCACATTCCCCATTCTGATAATACAGCTTCACTAAAAGCGCCTTTTCAGGTAACGTCAACATGCTGCGACTGCTGGCGCTTCTGATTATCCCTCTCATTACAGCTCCTTTTATACACGATTGTCGTGCGCAGTCACTGACGTTTTGCTGTCCAGCGCCATCTGTCGGACATATTGTGAACCTTTTTTTTGGTTCTGATAAAACCCCATGTCATTCCAAGCATGTGCTTCAATTTTTACCTCTCTATCTACTACATTATTCCGTGGTTTATTAAGTTTTCATATTTATACTGCCTTTTTGATCACCCGGTATATATATGGAGCCATTCGTCACATTTCATTCAAACCAGTGGTTGTAATACTCTTGGTGAACATGGCGTCGTGCCAGCAAACAATCACCGCTGCATGTGCACTGCTGGCCGTTAGCGCACCAGGCAGCCAGCCGCGTGAATTTCGGGTTCCGAATGCCGCCGCCGCTGCCGCCGCCGCCGCAGGGATCTGGGGCGGCCGGCCCGTGTTAGGAGGAATTTGTGTCGGTTTTCATTTGCGGCCCCGCGAGTAACGGCTGTCGATGAAGTATTGTGCGCGCGGGCCGCGAGTCGCTCCGTTCCCGCCTGCCGCGGGTGACTGACCAACTTCCCTTGCAGCGCTACGACGAATCGTTTGAATACCGCGCGATCGGCGGAATTCGACGAATCATATGCGGCCTTCCTTTTCGTCCACATTTCCTGGTAAACGTTCAGATTTAACAATACCGCTTCCTAATGACGGAGACTGGTGCATTGGCGCAGCTTTTAAATTACCGCATTCGCACTTCTTGGACAAAAAGGTTTCAGTGAAGAAAAAGGAAATAATTGGCACGGTGTGGACCTCTTTTACATCTAAAACGTTATGCAACGGACGGTGCTTTGTAGAACAAAGTCATATCCCTCTTTCCTGTTGCAGTCGAGAATTGTTCGCGGAAAGAACGAATGCTGGTAAGTCTACGTGAGGGCTCGAATCTCTACAATTTTATCTTCGTGGTCACTTCGCAAAACGTACATAGGAGGAAATATATATCTGGACTTTTCTAGGAACGTGCGCTCTCGGAGCTTTAACAGTAAACCACACCATGATGTAGAAATCCTCCTCCTTTCCCCCCACCCCGCAATCTTGCAGCCTGTGCTACTGGATGACCATCACCTCCATCACCTCTGCGACGCTTTGGAACCTATTAACAAAACCTCAAACGGAACATGCTGCTCTTCTTTGAGGAGAATGTTGGCAACTTGGTTTCTTCAAATTTTGTAAATTTAGTAGAAGAGTATCCAGAATTGCCCGGGTATGTATTTATTCCAATCTTCTATTAGTCCATCTCCTCCTCCTCCCTCCTCTCTGTCTATCTCCTACACACCCTCTGTGTACACCTCCTTTCCCTCTACCCCATGTTTATTTTCTCCTGCCACGCTTTCTGCTCATGTCATACTGCACTTCTTCCTATCTATCTTCTCCTCCCGCTCTCTCTGCGAATCTGCTTCTACACCCTCTGTCCAACTGCCCCATCCCCCTCTGTCCATATCTTCCTCCTCCTCTTTCTGCCCAACTCCTCCCCTCTCTCAGTCCATCTACTCCTCTTCCCTTTCTCTGTCCTTATTCTCCTTCCTATATCTGCACATTTCCCCTCTCCTCTCCGTCCACCTCTTATTCCCACCTCTCTCTGTCCTTCTCCTCCCCTTTCTATTCACTGTTCATCTCCTCTTCTCCCACCTCTCAGTCCATTTTCACCTCCTTGTTTCCCTGTCCATCTCACCCCTGGCCATCTCTATGTCCATCTCTTCTTGCCCCCTTCAACGTTATCACTCCAAAAGGATAGTGGTGGTTCTTACCCCTCCCCCAAGTATTCCTTTCCAGTTCGTAACAAATATATGTACCAAATTTGGTTGAAATTGTCCCATCGTTATATTGTTGTTGTTGTGGACTTCAGTCCACAGACTGGTTTGATGCAGCTCTCCATGCTACTCTATCCTGTGCAAGCCTCTTCATCTCCCAGTACCTACTGCAGCCTACATCCTTCTGAATGTGCTTAGTGTATTCATCTCTTGGTCTCCCTCTACGATTTTTACCCTCCATGCTGCCCTCCAGTACTAAATTGGTGATCCCTTGATGCCTCAGAACATGTCCTACCAACCGATCCCTTCTTCTAGTCAAGTTGTGCCACAAACTCCTCTTCTCCCCAATTCTATTCAATACCTCCTCATTAGTTATGTGATCTGCCCATCTAATCTTCCATCGTTATAGAATGAACATTTTATACTTGGTTTTTGCCATGTAGGCACATGTCAGATTCATTCCTCATATATTTAACGCATTTCACATGTAATTGTGCACATATTTCACCTGCATCTCTAGCGAATTTCGCCCTGCAGTTTCATTTTCGTGCATCTCAGTGTTATAACGTCAGGCGCCGCACAATAACATAGATTTTGTGCTACATGTCAATACTGTGGTGTCACCGCCAGACACCACACTTGCTAGGTGGTAGCGTAAATCGGCCGCGGTCCATTAGTACATGTCGGACCCGCGTGTCGCCACTGTCAGGATCGCAGACCGAGCGCCACCACAAGGCAGGTCTCGAGAGACGTACTAGCACTCGCCCCAGTTGTACGGATGACATTGCTAGCGACTACACGTACGAAGCCTTTCTCTCATTTGCCGAGAGACAGTTAGAATAGCCTTCAGCTAAGTCCATGGCTACGACCTAGCAAGGCGCCATTAACCATATCTGGAGAGAGTCTCACTTGTATTATCAAGAGAAATGTACCCTAATTAATTAAAGTTAAGTATACGAGAAGCTCCGTTCTTTTCTTTGTAGCATTCATAAAGTATCCTGTTTCAGACTTAACGCAAGACGGCGTGATTTGACGCGTGCCCTTTCGGCTACTTCTCAGTGTGGCGTAGCTAGCTTGTTACGCCACAACAAATACTGTCTACAGAATGTTACTCTAATACATCTAGTATCAAAGGAGCAATAAATTAAAGTGTCCTTCATCGCGCACTTTTACTGTATGAACAGCGAAAATGAAGAAAACAATTAAAATTTTTCCTTTTTGTGGATCTTGCCAGTAAGGATAAGTTTCTTAAACTTTTGAAAATATGTGTAAAGCTCCTTCATTCTAAAATAATCGACGACTAAGTTAAGGATATTCACTCGTCCTGCACTACGCTTCTGTTTCATCCCCACCCTGTCTCCACGTCTTTGGTAGATGGGTGGTTCTTACCCCACAGCGACTGTTATCAGACCGTAAGCGATATGGGTACCATATTTGGTTGAAATCGTTCCAGTGGGTTTCGAGCGGATGTGGAATATACATACTTTCTTATGCATGAAACATCAATCTTTTTAACATGTATGGAGTTTGATTAGTTTAACCAGGAAGGTACTTTTTTCGTACGGGTTAAATGAAGAAACATTAAGTACCTTCAAGCTGAAGAATATGTGTCTACATCTACAGAACATCTGAATCAAATTGCCAACCTCCGCACCCCATTGAAATCTTATCAAGACCGACTGAATATTTGCGCAGCTTCCTTGAGACAGGATTTCAGTATCGATGCCTACTTCTGCGAAAACTCTGGGCCCACTACTGACATTGCCTGCAGAGTCACGTATACACAGCATGGAGAGCGAGTGTCCCTAGGGAGTCGCGCGGGGTAGCCGTTCGCGCGGCTCCTCCTGTCGGAGGTTCGAGTCCTCCCTTGGGCATGGGTGTGTGTGTTTTCGTTAGCGTAAGTTAGTTTAAGTTAGATTAAGTAGTGTGTAAGCCTAGGGACCGGTGACCTCAGCAGTTTGGTCCCATAGAACGTACCACAAATTTCCAAATTTTGTCCCTAGGGACACATTAAGCTCCTTCTTCATCCATACAAGATATCATGCTGCTTCCTCATTGTCAATAAATCCTCAAAAGAAACAAAAATTTCACTTGATACCACAGACGATCGTGCTTTCGATGATAAGCGTGTGTGTGTGGTACTGATTCAAATGCTTTTCGAAAAATGAAATATAATATATCTACCTGACTGCCTTGATCAATGGCTTTCAGGATCTTACATGAGAAAACTGCAAGTTGGATTTATGATCTATATTTTCCGATTCCGCGCTGATTGATATGGATGGATTTATTCTGTTAGAGACACAGAATTATGTTTGACAACAGATAGGTTCTGTGATTCTACATCAAATGGATGTCATCGATATTGGCTGACATTTTTGTGGACCACATCTGCTACCCTTCCTGTGGTCGGATGTGACCTGTGCTTTCTTTTCCTGTTTAATTGTACAGTTTAGTTCTGTACCATTCTTTCCCAAGTTGAGCTCATTTTTCTGGCTTCTTCTTTGACGGTAACCAGGCTGCTGGGTAACCCTTTTGGTATGAACATTTTTATCGACAGGAAAATGTTGTGTAACAGTACAGCACTAACAGTCAATCCATCACGGAAGTGTCATTGCAGTTAGCGTTTAGTAACCATTGCTCTAAACCCCACGTGGACTTGTGGTTTGACCATGACGATATCGAATGTCAGCTTTGGCTCGTGACATAATGATCTGGCGTGTGACGTATTTGACGAACAATTAAAAAACACTTGCAAACACATATTTTCCTTCTGTATTTTTTGGAATGCAGGTTTTTGTGACTGATTTGTAGCTTCGAGCGAAACTGTAGTCGAATACAGGAAAATCTGAAGATGGTATATGATATTAATTTAGGACCAATGATTACACTTAGGGATGACGTTCTTATATAGGGTGGGAACCATCGATGTAGGAGATATAGACTTGTGAAATGGCATGAATATTTTTGAATCATGTTTTTCATTTCTTTATTTGCAACATGCTCTATTACCTTTTTTCTGTAATACTACATGTGCGTAATGTGTGTGTCTAGTGTGGCGTTTTAGTAATGTTTGTATTGTATGATGATGGTGATGAAAGAAGGGAGAAGGTGAAATCCTGTGCCTTTACATAGCCTACTCCTCGCGAATAGCACCAAGGCGGCCGGACGGGCCACATCAATAGTGTCACATTCCCCCACTTCATAATTCACTTCGGAGAGGTTTGGTATTTAAACTAGGACACTGGCGCGAGGTGTTGTGATCAGGAACTATACGCCACCATCTCTTCTCGCGTTGCCGATCAAATACTGGCAGTGAAAATTTCTTCCAAAACTAGGATTCGAACCGACTTACCTCTGGGTGTGTTAGCGAGCTCGGCCGAGGACGCAGGTTTTGGAACACCTTACATAATATCAATTTTTGCAATGAGTGCTCCTCGTTGCATTACTCTGTATTGGAAGACGTAGTAGCCGGCCGGTGTGGCCGAGCGGTTCTAGGCGCTTCAGTCTGGAACCGCGCGATCGCTACGGTAGCAGGTTCGAATCCTGCCTCGGGCATGAATGTGTGTGATGTCCTTAGGTTTGTTAGGTTTAAGAAGTTCTACGTTCTAGGGGACTTACGACCTCAGATGTTGAGTCCCATGGTGCTCAGAACCAAGACATAATAGCATGGAACTTGTAGTTTAAGGTGGCAACATTTACAGAAGTCGGTTAGATAGGACCAGGTGAGGTTTCCCATCGGGCTAAACAGGCATTTCCGCATGGTTCCGACGATCTACTTATCTATACACTGGCTGTGCGTTTGTCATAACTATATCGGCGTCGCGTATGAATAAAAATGTGCGCCAGACCTCCGTCGAGAAGAAGAGTCTGTTGCCTCGAAAATTCTGTCGAGCTGAGGTTGGCGAGGGGGAAAAAAAAGGGCAAGGGACTGTCATTCCGGAGACCGGTTTCCGATACTCGGCTATTGAGGCAGCTTTCGCGCCGGACCATCAAGTTTATGCGCAATATTTGCAAATCTAGGCTGTGGGCGCGGTTGTTGCACTGTGCAGTGGGACGCGTGGCCTAGCGAACCCCCCACAACACCGCACCACCCGTGACATAAATACAGATTAACACAAGATCAGATTGGCTCTGCGCTGTGGATATAAAGCACCAATTATTCGGCCGCTGCTGCCGCCGACAGTCGGAAACAATGGGCGCTGCCGGATTTGCATGCAAACAGGGCGGCGAAGTGCGGCACGGCTGTTGGAAGGGGGAGGGGAGGGAGGGTTGTCGCTCGCGCCCATACGCACACCACCCAGGCGTACACACGCACTACACACGCAGCGTGGTATGCCGATGCCGGCGCCAGTGGGGATAATCCAGGGAGCTGGCGAACTCTGCCCCCGGCGTGTCGACACCGCAACCTGGAGGTTAGCAGCCAGAGGGGGCAGAGGGGGCGGCCCTCGTTGTGTCCACGGAAGCAAGTCTGCTTGGTAGCGGAAATGCGCGGCTCCACCTGCTGCTGCCCGCTGCAGACACTGCAGAACTCCAAATTTACCCTTTGAGTATAGTGGTTTCTGCGTACAAACATTATTTTATTAATTTTTTAAAGACTTCGCGTGAAACCACCGATGCCACTGCAGGATATCTAATGGTACAAAGAGGTACTTTGAAGTATCCCCTTAGAAAAATTCAGAATGACTGTGCTGGTAAACCTCTACGTTATTTGATTTTCAAACAGCTGAGCAAAACTGAACGTACTCAGACATTTCTCTCTTTACTTCTTCTGATCAACGCAAAACTGACACACAATATTTTTTTTAGCGCAACGCAGTCTGACTTTGAATAATCCCTACAAAAGAATGGCTAACAATAACCTATACCTTTCATGAATCACTTACCCCAAAATAATCTTCGTTACTCGAACTCCTGCAATACAGCGAGCGCCAATACTGCCAGCTAAATAAAAGATTCTAACTACTGATAGGCATAGTTAGAAAATGAAACATTTTGATGGAGAACAAACAATGTATTTACCTTAATAGTGTTGAAAAGTCGCCGGCCGGAGTTTTGAACTTCCCCGGCATCAACCACATCACGAGTGCACCTTTACACCCGCTATCCAACGAGGAAACTAAACGATTAGAACCGGCTTTTGTGGCCGAGCTGTTCTAGGCGCTACAGTCTGGAACCGCGAGACCGCTACGGTCGCAGGTTCGAATCCTGCCTCTAGCATGGATGTGTGTGATGTCTTTAGGTTAGTTAGGTTTAAGTAGTTCTAAGTTCTAGGGGTCTGATGACCTCAGAAGTTAAATCCCATAGTGCTCAGAGCCATTTTTGTTGAAATGTCATTATATATATATATATATATATATATATATATATATATATATATATATATATATATATATATATATATATATCAGTTCATGAGATCCAGTCTTGCAAATTTCCTTTTTCTGACGGACACACGTCCAGATAGTCCGCTCTCAAAACTCTGCCATTTCTCTCCCCACATCCACCACTGCTGGCGGCTCACCTCCAACTGCGCAACGCTACGAGCTGTTCACATCCAACTGCCCAACACTGCAATAGCAAATATTCCAACTATGCGAACCAGCCACAGACTGCACACAGCACAATCAGTGATTTTCATACCGAGCGCTACGTGGCGTTACCAACATAAAAACCTAAACAGCCTACTTACAACTTCTACGAAAGCAGCGCATCAATGCAGTCATTTAACAACCGTCAAAGCAATAGTCGGCTGGGAGGTTGTGCCATGTGAGTGTGAGAGACTTCTATTTTTTCAACAGTGGTTGTATTAGGGAGATAATTGGCAGTGAAAGTAAGTATATCTAAAGTCACTGTAGCCTAACTGGTCACTGAAAAGTTAGTTTTCCTCGAAATGTGATTTCCGCCTTTTTTTAACAGTGCCGCCAGTCGCTGTTAGGTGGACACTTGTGCATTTATAAAATCATACACGAAGTCAAGCAACTTCTTATCTGGCTCTCGTCCTATAAAGATATAGGGAGGATGATTACAAGTGCCAAGAATGGAGGTTGGCAAACACCAGTTCGGGTCGTAAGGGCGGATTGCTGAGTTCGACCGCTCTCTCGCGTTTTGTATGATAGAAGCCCACGGCGAAGGGGGGCGGGGGAGGGTAAATGAGGGCTAATACTTGGCACTAAACCCATCACGTAGTTACCACCCCCTGTTGCCCCCAACTACTTTTCGCAGCGAGGTTTAATTGGAACTTGAGAGCAGCACTTATTACTTACCACTCGGAAGCGCAGTCGATGTAGGAGCTTTCCTTCCCGTGCTTGAATTTTTCTTTTAACGTAGCGAGGCATGAAGCTCATCAAGTTGTTCTGGCACCTTCATGTTAGCCCATCCTGCAAATTCACCAGTCTCCAACATGTGCGAAATAGCGGACTTGCTTCCTGATCAGGCGACTCCCAAGGTTGTTATGGACAGTTGGCAAAGGATGAAAGCGAATACTGAAAGGTCGGATGAGAGGCAAGCGCCGTGCTATAACCTTTGGCGGCGGCCTGCCTGTTTGAAAGCAGGGGACATGGTCTACATTCACAACCTTAGTGTTCGTGAAACGGGGCAAGGTATCGAGTAAGCTTATGCCATGTTTTCGGGGTCCGCGGCGCATCCCTGAGGTCTCTGCTAGTCACGCTGTCGGTGAAGGACGAGGCACCTGACCATGTGGAAAGCGTACCCGTGATTCAGGTTAGACCTGCTAATACTAATTGATATGTTTTGTTTCCCTTACTGACCTTTCTCCAAAGTAGTTCAGTTTCTGGGGTAGGCTGATTCGTGCTGTGAGATCGATAGCTTGTGCCCGGCGAGTTGAGCACTTTCTTTGCCCGTTAGAAGATTTTGGTTTCTCTCTCTCTGTGGTAGGAAGAGGGGTGGAGCGAGAAAATGGAAGTGGTCGAAACTGGCAAGGAGTCGTAGAGGTGTCCGACAGAGCAAACTTGCTTCTAGGGGAGCAACTGGGAGGTATTGCTGGCGCACGGATTTTCTAGTGCTAGCATCGTGAGCCGGCATTCACCGTAAAGGTTGGTGCGGTCGTCGACGTGAGGTCCTGGCTGTACAAATTCGTATGGCTCAGGGGCTAACCTGGAGAAATTCGAAGTGCTCTAAGCACTATGGGACTTAGCATCTGAGGTCATCAGTCCCCTTAGAACTACTTAAATCTAAATAACCTAACGACATCACACACATCCACGCCCGAGGCAAGATTCGGAACTGCGACCGTAGCAACCGCGTGGTTCCTGACTGAACCGCCTAGAACGACAGCGGCCGGCTAACCTAGGGAAGTCAGAGCGACTCAGCAAAGCTTATAGGTAGTGGCCCGGTCTGCCCTAGTCGCTCAGAATGTCTTCATCGTGGGATTTAGCCAGATGCCAGGTCCTCTCCTCCTTTGGTTTTTCAGTCGAGTACAGATCCACGAGCTGCCACCAGCTGGGGCCGGAGGTCTGCTGTCTGTTGTCCCACCAGCAGGCTTGTTCCCCTATCTGATGTCGGACTGGTCTGTTGCATTTTACTGATATTTAATGTGTTTGATCTTTTGTAATTGTTTCAAAATTGCAAAGTATGTGTAAGTTGTTAACATCTGGTATTTGGAGTTATAATTTTTCTTAATCTGATCTTTCATATTTTCTTCTTTTTTAAACAGAAAAGGAACCGTTGGTGGTTGTACTTTGTTACTGTTTTGGAAAAATATTTCTTGTTTGTTAATAAATTTCTGGAGGAGGTATTTCATAGCAAATGAAGATCAATGGTTTTTCCTACCCCTTCCTCGAGGACCTGACCGTTTACGTCCTCTAACTAGGCACACGCCCTTACTACCTATCCACAGGTTCATCTTCGCAACGCGATTGTGAAGCCGACATGCAAACCGTTCATCACATTCGTGGAACTTTGTATGGTATCATGATGGCAGTAATCGATGGAACTTATTATGTTGAAAATTTAAATGGCTGTTTGTAAATTACATCTTTTATTGTATGACATTTAACATTGCGCTTAAAATCCATAAGATTGGCGAATAAATAAATACGTGAATAAATAACAGAATGAGATTATCACTCTGCAACGGAGTGTGCGCTGATATGAAACTTCCTCGCAGATTGAAACTGTGTGGCGGACCGAGACTCGAACTCGGGACCTTCGCCTTTCGCGTGCAAGTGCTCTACCAACTGAGCTACCCAATGACGACTCACGGCCCGTACTTACAGCTTTACTTCTGCAGTACCTCGTCTCCTACCTTAAAAACTTTATAGAAGTTTATTGAGTATTCAATGAACTGTGGATGGAGCCCGACCAACAGGCTTTACATTAATTTAGCGAAAATAATAGTGCACTGAGAATGGATAGCTTCTAGTCGAAATCTAGATCTGCACAAAAAAATTAAAAAAGGACGATTGATCGCTGCAATCTATAATTTATACGTCAATATAACAGTCGCTGAGTGCTACAGCTTTCTGAATGGAAGGTAACCTGATAAGATGCTGTTTATTACGTGGGTGGGGCACGGACAGAAGCTATCCATCTTTCCACCCATTTCCCAGAGCAAACGTTGAGATAATGGGCATTGCGGTTCCCATGGAAAACTTCCAACCGCCGCCTTTCACATGGACATCGCGCCTTTGCGCTACCGCTTTCAACCCCCCTTCGCTTTGCCTCCCGTCACGTTAACACGGCCAGCCCTGAGTCACAGCAAGAGCAAGGATGGAGGCTGCATCGGTCCTGAAGACCACTTAAAGTTGCAAGTCTATGGCGATGGCGAAGGTCTAATGTTTGTATGCCTCCACAGTCTCTCTCTGTTAGGCTGCTGTGCCGAATAAGCAGAAAAATACAACTTCTCATAAACCGAAGTGAACAGGTAATTCAGTTACTAGCTTGAACAAGGGAAAGCTATGCATTCTACAAGTAGGAACACGAATTACGAAAAGAACAGCTCATTTACCCACTCATTTTGTTAATAAACCAGGGAAGTAATATTAGAGCATAAAAATATTAATAAGCTATGTAGGGCGGCGCTACATGAATATTTATGGCACCTTGCACCATGGATAAACCATCAGATTTGCCAATGTCTCTTAATCATCTGACATCGACAATAAGAGTTATATTCGCTATATATGGAAAAGGGAATGGAAATAAGGGTTCAACGTTCCATCGACGATCGTCTCTTTAGGGACAGACGTGAATGGGGATGGAAATCAGCCATGACCTTTTCAACTGAACCATATTGGAGATGACTTTAGTCAGTTTATTGAAAACCAGAATCTTGATCCGTGTTCCTCAAATCGAAGTTCAAAGTCTTAAATGCTGTGACACCTATCCGAGTAATTTGATTTCAAAATCGTTCACTGATAAATAAATGATGACCTCCCAACATCTTTTAAGAAAACAGAAAGAATTTCCTTGTTGTAATTTTAAAAAAAGATTTCTATACTCTGGAAGACAGGAAAGTTAAATACCATTACATGGAAGACACATAAACATTCAGTATTATCATTTTAATTATAATTACAATAATAACCATAATAAGATGTACATGGAGACTACTGGGACGCTGTTAAACAATACAGGTGTTGGTACGGGTTTCTTTTGCGCCTAGAATCACCTCAAACTTTGTGTGTCCATCTGCTTGACTGTCTGTGTCTCAAAGGCTCCTGATCTCCACATTTGCTGTTAGTTTCTCAATTTAGTTACTATATTTCCCAGGTATATATCTTTTAAGGCACTATCAGCCTTTAGGATTTGGAGATGTTCTTTAGTGGTTATAAAACTGTTTCCAGGGTGCAGTTGTTAGAGCATAGCCATTGTAAACGAATCACTTGGCATAACACTTGGAATTTCAATACTGCTTCACTAGACATTTCAGTACGTCCCTGTTTCATCACGAGATATCGTCCCACAATCTCGAGATTATTAATTATAGTGTCTTACCTCCTCTCTTTTTTATTTCTTCTTTGTACGTTTTTGTTTTTTTACCACTGTTCATAACGTGCGTACTACCACATCTTGCCATTAGTAACTGGTTATCATAAACCTTTTCTGGTAAAAGACAAGTTGTCTACTTCGGAAGTCATAAACTGTGCAGATTAAGTAACAAAATAAAAAATTAATATATTCATTCATTATTTATTTGAAACATGTCCCATTACAATATTTGTCATACATATTTAGGTTTAATTTTCGTACATTATCTGTAAGGGACGACACTAACAACACAAAATTACAGTAGAATGGATGAAAGGTAAACAGTTAATCAAATTAATAATAGTACACTTATATATGATCCACATTTTTAAAGTCGTGTTTCACAGTAATACAGATAGATATCATAATGTTGTCATAAGGCTGGTGAATTGTGCATTAAACTGGTGACCTAGAAACGACAAAGAGTCTTCGTCCCGCCTAGCCCTCAGTGGTTCACAATCCCACAACAGGCCACAGCAGTCCACCCACCTCACACCGAACCCAGGGTTATTACGGAGTACGGCTTCCAGTTGACCCCAACCCCCAGGGAACGTCTCAAACCAGGCTAGTGTAACCCCAAACGTGGAGACAGTGTTTGCGCTGCAATGGCCGACATAGTGTAACTGAGGCGGAATAAGGGGAACCAGACCGCATTCGCCAAGGCAGATGGAAAACCGCTTAAAAAACCATCCACAGGCTGGCCGGCACACCGGATCCGCCTGGCGGATTCGTACCGGGGACCGTCACGCCTTTCCGTTAGGGAAGCGGCGCGCTAGACAGCGCGGCTAGCTGGGAGGGGTCTTATAAGGCTTTCATGTAGAACAATTTTTTTTAACTCTGTGAAATGTAATTATTCATATACTGGGGAAGTTTATTATATTACAAAATTTGTGACTTCATTCACGTATAGTCTTACAAATACTCTTCTATCGACAGGACACCTGCCTGCTTCTTCTGTAACATTCTTTCTTAGTTCGTCATTTTCATTACGAAATTTAAGGCACACGCATAAAAAGTAATCTACTGTCTTATCACCCTCTTCGTATTTAGAAGCAGCACTTGGTAGTAAGGTATTAAGTTGTCGTAAGATTAGGTGATTATTATAGCTTTACGGAAAGAGGGTTTTAAACAGTCGTAAAAAAAAACCTTGTGGTTTCCCCTTTTCTAATTTCAGCCCATTCTCTTTCCCATTTTGCTTTCGATGTGCATCTTAATTTTCTTTCTACCACAGTTTTCTGATTGTTTCCCCTAACTGCCTGTTTAGCAATCTTCTAGCTTCATTCCCATGAGTTCCTTCTACATTCTTCAGTCAAATATTTATTACTCCTGTGATTTTCTAACGAATACTACTGTCCATGCCCACTACAGATACCATTTTATTATTTATTTCTCGTTAGTCACCTAGTTTCTCCAAGGCTTCCAAGACTGCTAATTGTTCTGTTTAGTTAGGGTCATGTTTTGATAGCTTTCCGTAAGTACAACACAAAACAAAAAATCGCAACCTGGAACGTCAATGACCTTAATGTAGGGAAACACTTGTAGAAGGCTTTCTAGACAGGCACGTCATTGTTTTTGTGTCTGAGGAAAACTCACCAAAAGCCTGAAGACCGATTCGCTGTCAGAAACTACGCCATCCCCTGGTTCGACAGCGTGGACCGCCCTGTTTGTGGAACAGCCGTATTGGTCAAAGGCAGAAGGTGCTTCCGCTCCCTGGATATTCCACTGATGCAGAGTGTCGAGACAGTCGACATAGAAATCAAAGCTGGCCGAAATCTTTGGCCAATTATTTAAGCAATCCATAACTTGGTTCACGTATCTCTGTTCAGAACCTTCAAGCCTTGCGAAGGACTGGCAGTCGCGTATTGGTAGGAGGGGACCAAAATTCCAAACATAGAGCCTGGGGCTGCCGTGCCGAGAACGCAAGAGGCAGGACTCGGCAAGGGTTCATTGAGTCTTATTGTCATCGTCCCTAAAGAGCCCACGCACATTTCTGGAGGCGCGAACAAGAATTCTGACATATAATACCTTTTTGTCGCTAGGAACTTGGATATCGAAGCGTTAGCCATAGTGCAGTATGGGCTGGACTCCGATGACAGCCCTGTCGTGCTGAATCTCGCGTCGAAGACGATCTACGTCTACATCTACATCCATACACCTGACGGTGTGTGGCGGAGGGTACCTTGAATACCTTTATCGGTTCTCCCTTCTATTCCAGTCTCGTATTGTTCGTGGAAAGAAGGATTGTCGGTACGCCTCTGTGTGGGCTCTAATCTCTCTGATTTTATCCTCATGGTCTCTTCGCGAGATATACGTAGGAGGGAGCAATATACTGCTTGACTCCTCGGTGAAGGTATGTTCTCGGAACTTCAACAAAAGCCCGTACCGAGCTACTGAGCGTCTCTCCTGCAGAGTCTTCCACTGGAGTTTATCTATCATTTCCGTAACGCTTTCGCGATTACTAAACGATCCTGTAACGAAGCGCGCTGCTCTCCGTTGGATCTTCTCTATCTCTTCTACCAACCCTATCTGGTACGGATCCCACACTGCTGAGCAGTATTCAAGCAGTGTCCGAACAAGCGTACTGTAACCTACTTCCTTTGTTTTCGGATTGCATTTCCTTAGGACTCTTGCAATGAATCTCAGTCTGGCATCTGCTTTACCGACGATCAACTTTATATAATTATTCCATTTTGAATCACTCCTAATGCGTACTCCCAGATAATTTATGGAATTAACTGCTTCCAGTTGCTGGCCTGCTATTTTGTAGCTAAATGATAAGGGATCTCTCTTTCTATGTATTCGCAGCACATTACACTTGTCTAAATTGAGATTCAATTGCCATTCCCTGCACCATGCGTCAATTCGCTGCAGATCCTCCTGCATTTCAGTACAATTTTCCATTGTTACAACCTCTCGACATACCACAGCATCATCCGCAAAAAGCCTCAGTGAACTTCCGATGTCATCCACAAGGTCATTTATGTATATTGTGAATAGCAACGGTCCTACGACACTCCACTGCGGCACACCTGAAATCACTCTTACTTCGGAAGACTTCTCTCCATTGAGAATGACATGCTGCGTTCTGTTGCCTAGGAACTCTTCAATCCAATCACACAATTGGTCTGATAGTCCATATGCTCTTACTTTGTTCATTAAACGACTGTGGGGAACTGTATCGAACGCCTTGCGGAAGTCAAGAAACACGGAATCTACCTGGTAAGCCGTGTCTATGGCGTATACGTTGCCGGGAATATGGCAAGCACACAGTTCATAACAAACTAGGACAGATATAACTATCTGAAGGAAAATAAAAGGAGGAAATTCCACCACTACAGACGGAAAGAGAAATGGTCGATGCCACCGAACAATTCACTGGCATTCTCGACGCCTGTGCTCGTGCAGCTAGTAGCGTCAGGGTTACCACTGATTCTGACGCCAGAGACCTGCCCCGTGATATTTGGCACCTCACAGTCCCCAAACGTAGGAGGCTTAGCCTATGCTACCTCGACCCATCCGAGCGCCGCCTGTTGCATAATTTAGAGAACCAGGTAAAACAACGATTACAAGAGAACAGGAGCCGCTGCTGGAAGGATAAGATAAGATCTGCTGAAACAGACTTATACTGGCGCAAAATCCAGAAAGCAATCCGGCAGCGGAAACATCTCAGCAGAAGAAACGAGCCACTCCACCGTGGGAACGAGCTCACATATGACGAATAAGAAAAGCGGATGTAATAGCAAACTCATTGGACTCGTGATTTCGAGCTCACGTCATACACAATGACGAGAGCAATAGACAGGAGAGAATAGTTATCGGTCGAGTGGCTCAAACAAGAAGTAAGCGCCCAGTGGCAGAATTCGTGTCCGTCTAACGAGCCAACAATTTTTATACTCATTAAGCGTCAGGGTAACCGCAACACTTCAGGCCCTGACCGAATTCGTACCCCACTCCTAAAGCACCTTCCCTCTCCCGCAATGACATACCTAGCAAGCGTTTATAACACCTGCCTGAAGGTAACGTACCTCCCCTCAGCGTGGGAAAGTGTGTAGGTAATCACCCTACCCAAACCCAATAGAAACCTAATCCTTCCCTAAACCTACAGGTGCATTTCCCTCCTAAATGGCCTCAGTGAAATCCTAGAGTTAATAATCCTGTTACCCCTCCGTCAGTTCAACATTGGAAACGTCCTTACGCCCAAACTACTTGGATTCCGTGCTGAGCGTTGCACTAGCCAGCTTTCCCTCTTATCGGTAGAACAGATTTGTCTGGCCAGGGCAAGGAGAAAAGCAACAGCAGCAGTGTTCCTGGATGTAGAGAAGGCATTTGATCACATCTGGCCCAATGGCCTAATTTGCAAGCTACATCAGATAGGGTGCCCTGGACACATAATCTGCATCTCTGACTCCTCCCTTACGGGACGACTGTTCTTCGTAAGGAAAGTAGACAAGTTCAGCCAGACACGGCAGGAGTCCCGCAGGACTCGGTTTTAGGTCCCGTCCTTTATTCCATACACACGAATGACATTCCCAAGCAAATCGGCGGAGAGATTGGTCTCTATACAGATGATACCGCCATTTACAAAAGTTGTTTCAGCCTCAACCTTCAACAGTGGTGTAATCGATAGAGGATCAAGACCAATTACACAAAGTGCCAGGCCATCTATTTCATCCCCAAAATCAAGTTCCCTCATCGTCAACTAGTCATTTCTGTAAGTTGTATTCCCTCCTGAAAGGTGACGGACTAACCGTTCAGTTCAAACCCTTCGTCTGTCATCAGCTCATACTTCCGGTCATCTTCTATGGCTCGGAAGTGTGGTCTATGGCATTAGACAAAACACTAACAAGACTGCAGCGGCTTCAAAACAAATTTTCCCGTGTCATCTCAACCGTTGGCAGATACGTCCCGAACGAACATATAAAGACCTATTTGCCAACACTTATTGAGGACAAATTTCATCCCACATTCTCGTTCAAAATGTAGGACAGGAACCACCAGAAGCTTCTCACAGACGCCCGAACAATTAACCCATACGGGCAACATTAGAGACCAGTAACACAAACACAAAACACCAAGCACAAGCTTACACACTGAAAACACACACACAACCTCAATATCTCATCTTCATGCAATCCCCTAGTGAATTCTGGAGTCAAACCGTCGCAGCCCAGTGGTATCTCATACACAACATAGCACCTCCATAGCCTTCGTCGTGTTTCGTTAATGGTACACCCATTCTGTACTGTGTACTCTACCTGATGGGCAGGTGCGCCATTAATGATTACTGCCACTGCTGAACCCGTTTTGTGTTCCGAACAATACCTGTCGGTAAAAATATCTATTGGATATTCCTTGAGTTCGTAATTTCATTCTTGATTTAATTTTCTTCTTGAGTTATTGTACCTACCGTATGGGGCCACTGTTTGTAATCTGAAGGAGTGTCTATAGAATAGGCGACGTGCTTGGTTTTATAATTTTATGCTCTTCTGCAATTGCCTAGGGTTTAATAACTACTTTTGTAAGGCATAATAGAACGCAAAACGCTTCAGTAAACGTCATTCTCTAAGCCTTCAATCTTAATGTTGATCAAGCACTGGATTCTTTGCATTTTCACATAGTTGTAAATTTCTTCATTTCTGCGCGAATTCAAATGGGAGCTGCTTTTGCCAATGTCGGTAGTATGGCTTATTTGTTAATTATTTTCATTGCTCCTGAAGCAAGTATCCAGTTGACTCTTGCCGATTTAGATAAAGAATGAACTAGTTTTGTGCGATTTTGAGTCACTTGCACCGTGGATTGGTTAAAGATGAATTTAAAATCAATTACTATACTCGAGAATAAACGAGAGCACTTGCCCGCGAAAGGCAAAGGTTCGGAATTCCAGTCACGGTCCGGCATACAGTTTTAATCTGCCAGGAAGTTTCATATCAGCGCACACTCCGCCGCAGAGTGAAAATCTCATTCTCGATAATATTAGTTCAACTTGTTTCGAAACATCTTTTAGAAATACACTAATTGTGGCTTTACTTTTTTGTCTTCTCCTCATTACTAGCATTAATTTTGATATAAACAGAGACTCATATAGGATATAGAAGCGTAACATTTCGTCGAAGGTTATAGATTTTTATACGTTGCCGAAAACCTGCAGGAGGTAGAACTGTGAACATTTTATCTCTTATTACTTGCTCCTAACGTTTTCGCGTAGTGAAATACTGAATAAATTGATTGCCCTTCACTGCAATTTGTTTCATTACTGAAGTTTTTCGCTCCCCGAATGCCTGTTATTAACAAAAATTCAAAGGATCTAGGACTTCAGTTCTGACATAGCTTTGTGTATGGTATATGAAAAATGTCAATTTGCAACGAGGTTTGAAGTGCCTCTACAACTTACTGTGGAGTTGAGTTGACAAGCTAGAGGACAGCTTTGGACTACATTCAATGGTACCGTGCCTAGTAAGGTTCTGCGGTGGACAGCTTTACTTTTAATATCCCTGTGGTCTCGACGGAGGCATTCCTTCATTACTGTCGTGAATTAAAACATTATTTCGTTCACAGATAACATCTTTTCCGGTTAGCATTTTTCCCTTCGGGGCCAGATTTAGTCAAAGGAACAGTCATTTGCGCGGCTTTTACGTCTCGCCACAAGAAGCCGACTTTTCTTCCAGAAATTCAATGACTTTAGAACACTCGCAGAAGTTACTTGATAGCGCGTTATTTATCACGGCATTCCGTGCTGCGATACCGAAATGAGGAATAAGGGTTCTGCGGCAGCTTGCGGCTTGCATGCCGACCGCGGAATGATGTGCAAACATGAAAAGGGCCAGACGGCAGGGCCCAGGGCTGTACAAAGCGAGCAACGCCCCGCGTGTGGCCTCTGCTGCTAGAACACGCTTCGCTGCGACCCCAAGAGACCGCGTGGAACGTGGCTAATCAGTTATTTTGATCCATACTAGCAGTGGATTCGATTAGTGATGAGACAGGATACTGTGACTGACAAACTGTATGGTTTAGACATTGGTATCATTGGCAACGATATTGATGGAGCAGTGATTAGAGGTACGTTTACAAGGGCTTAGACACTACACATATTAAAAAAAATCATGTTTCTGCCTTGAGCTGCTGGTAAATTCTTTGTTTACACAGCTAGTTACATCATCTGACCATCATTGGATTCATAGCCGCAGCATTGTGTAAGGCAACATAATAAATAATTGCCGACACTATAAATAGCTGCCGGCCGAAGTGGCCGTGCGGTTAAAGGCGCTGCAGCCTGGAACCGCAGGACCGCTACGGTCGCAGGTTCGAATCCTGCCTCGCGCATGGATGTTTGTGATGTCCATAGGTTAGTTAGGTTTAACTAGTTCTAAGTTCTAGGGGACTAATGACCTCAGCAGTTGAGTCCCATAGTGCTCAGAGCCATTTGAACCATTTTTTTATAAATAGCTGTTTTGATCATTAACATTGTCCGGCAACTTTACCGATCACATAGATTGCAGCCACCACTTCCACAACATTGTCCGCCACTGCTGACAGCAATGTTCGCGGTAGTGTTTTTCAAGGGGAGAAGCGTTTCACGAGCCACGAAGATTGCATCCACCTGTTCTGCAACATTTTCTGCCAATGTTGACAGCAATGTTTGCAGCAACACATTACTGTGCGACAATCGTTTACAAAAACCTTAGTACCGCCGCGGAATAAAAGAAAGCGACATAGTGGAAGGGCGTGCGGTTGTCCTGCTTTCGCATTCTACTACGAACAAAATTAGCAACAAGAAGCGATATCGTGCTTTGTGTATGTGTCCTTTTTCAAGTGAGCAAACTGCCCCAGACATTTTAAATCGTTATGTGATACCAGATATATGGGGCTTTTAGTGTACAAGGGAATCAAGACATAAAAGAAAGTTTTGAGAAAAATAGGCATAATAATTTTCCTAAGTGATAAATTATAAATAAAAAGTTTGCAACATTTTGAAATGTTTTAATGATAGAAGACTTTTTGTATAATGTAGTCTCATAATGAAGAACAGTAAGTGCTACTGCATGCAATCTTGAATAGAAAAGTAAAATATTTGACTTGATTCTCTTGTGCACTGAATGTATTGTATTTGTATATTCCTCTTTCTTCTAGTGTTCAGGCTTTACTAAAAAAGCGGTAAAGAAAATATTTTTTTTAAATATGCAATTACTGTTTTATTCCCAGTCTCAGGTTACAACAAATATTTCCAGACAGGAAGTTACGCGATTCAGATTTTAAAAAAGCATACTCTTACGTCTGATTGCTGTTGTAATGCCGAGGTCGGCCTTTTGGCAGTGCCATTCTATACGTCTTTGAAAAAATGATGACGCACTGATGGAATGCATAGCAGCAAATCCTCCATATGTTTCTTCTTTCCCCTGGGTACTGCTTCATGCTTGATATAAAGAGGGGATGTTAGAAAATTATGTCTTGGGACGGCCGGGCTTCTTTCATAAATCAACTTTGTCAAATTTCATATGCGTTCAAGAGCTGTTTAAACATCAGGATGAAAAGAGAATCTTCTTCAAATGAGAGGCAATGGCATTGTAATGTTGCTGTTTAGAATTTTATAAGATTCTGAGTATCAGATAATTTTATTGCATCCCCAGGTACCCTCCAACCTGTAAGAAATATTTGAACCTAACGCCTTTAGGATACCCGGATCTAACTCTTTTTCGAGACCTACCTTTCGGACCTGACTGCACAAGTCCACCTAGTGACACATCTTTCCCCGAGTATAATCACTTAGTTTCAAGAAGGAATGAAATACGTTTCCTCTCTGCTCTTCTTTAAGTTATTTGTGGCACTGTGACTTGCAGCAGGCGAAAGTAGCAGGAAGGTTTTCCTCTGCCCCTGCCTTCTGCTTATTGTTGATAGCAGGTATTATTGTCAGCTGCTACAGAAACGTTTGCTTCCTCAGCTGCAGTTTCCTCTCATGTATTAAGACAAATATGTGTTGATATAACATACGACTGTGTAAGTACCATAAAAGACTGTCATACAGTTAAGCTCAACGTCCCAGACTGCTCATGAACTCGTTATTTAAATCTCACTCATCAAATTTACAAAATAATTATAAGCCTACCTCAATTACAATGCTGAATTTCCCTATGCGCTTTCTTCCCTACATTCAGCCGAATCACTCCTAATCATCAGTCCGCTTTAATTAGACCTCGCACACCGGCAAAACAAACCGTATATACTGTGACAGTGAACACGCTCAACAGCGTTTCCAGTTCTAAGGCGCCTATTTGCAATATCTCAACATGAATATTTTATGCTCTGAAGGTAGCTTATTCATAGTACTTGAAAGTGGTCAGTGCTAATTCTCACAGAATTTTACACTAATCAGCCAGATCACATTATGACCATCGATCTGCTATCGTCATAAACCCATCCTGGTGATAGCAGCGTCACCTTGTAATGTCTCTTGTAGCGGTCTCTCCGCGATATTTTCAGAAATTTTATAAATTATATAACTCTGTACATATCTCGAAATATCTCTTCTTATCTTACCGATTCCTAAACTTCAATATACGATGATTATCAATGCAAAGTAGTTTCAAGCCCTATTACTCCTTGGAGCGTCCATTTACTCCATGGAATAGCTTCTCTGCTATCTATGTTTTCTCTTATGAAAAGAAGGAAGGAGATCTTGTCGATTAGACGTGAAAGAAGGAGGATGTATATGTATGTATTGTTGAGCTAGTCGCCATCTTGATGAGATTCTGTATGAGAAGGAATTTAATACATGAACTAAACTAAAGTAAGTGTGTTCGCGTATTATTTAACTGATTATTGTTGACAGTGTCTGCTTACTACGCTGTGTTGCACGGGATCAGTGGGGAACGTCTGATTTACACTGGACGAACCTGCCGTTTTGTATGCTCAAGATATCTAGTTTATTACTTCAAATAAATAGGCTAACAAGGTCTTACCAGCAGATCTCCGGTCTTCCCCATGTGATCACCGAAAGTTAATAATTATTACAAATGTTTTCAGGAGATCGACTGACAATTTTCGTCGCACCGAGACTTCGAAATTGCTTCACTGCCTTATGGAATCTAAGTTAAGCTCAATTTAATCAGGATAGAACAGTATTGAACTGTGTGAATGTGATAAGGCCAGTGATGGGATGGCGAGGCGCGGCGACTCGAGCGCACCGAGAATTTCTCGAGTCTCTAGTTCTCAAGCAATTCTCGAGAAGCTCACGAGAAATGGGGCGTCTGCGTGTTCTGCTGCGCGCCAGTTGGCTGCGACAACATACGCCGCGCCGCTGTTGTTTTATGAATTGAATACCGCCGCTAGACAAACACGCTCGCTGTGCTCGTAACTAGTATGTCTCAGGTTTGATTCCAGTAAAGTTGTTATTCAAATCAATATGGACACTCGAAAAGGAACGTCATGGTGCTGGCAATACTTTACGAAGGATGGAGATAACGCTACTTGCAACATTTGTCGTAAAAATCTCCGTAATGTATCAAAAAATACAACGGGCATGATTAGACATCTTAAACTGCACAATTTATCGAGCAATAAAACATCGGCGGCCTTGGATAAAGAGGCTCATTCTTCCAATAGTGCGAGGCAGACAAAATATCCAGATACGTATAGTACAAAAGGTGAATTCCGTGCAAAAGTTCGGATAGTGTCCGAAGCGGTCCGCCACGCTTAAAAAACATTGACTTTTTAATCGTACTCCGATAACATACAACATACCCCAAAATCAAACCTATACTATCCTAGCTTTTGCACGATACGATATGTAATTTTATTGGACTAGTTGCCGAGCATAACGTATCCCCTTGCAGGAGCACTGATCTAAATCTTACGTTTCTCTTCATAGAAGGAAGTAAACGGCAACAACAGCTAGATGAAGCACTAGTGGCCACGATAACAGACGATTTTCAACCGCTTTCAATCGTCGAGGACACTGGTTTTCGACGTTTCATTTCACTGTTGGACCCACAATACTCGATACCAAAACGAAAAAAGTTGCGCCTCATGATTGAGGACGATTACCATAAACAGAAAGAGGCTGTAAACTTGGTCGTGGAAGACTCTGCTTGTGTTTCTTTAACGACCGATATTTGGACCTCACTCAATAGGCATATATTGCTGTAACTGGTCATTTCATTAACACTAATTGGTGCCTGAAAGCTTTAGCTCTCGAGACATTCCGTTTCCCAGAAAAGCATACAGCGCTAAATATTAGTGAGGCGTTAGATAACGTGATTTCAAAATGGAACATTGAAAACAAAGGTGTAAGCATCACAACTGACAACGCCAGTAACATGACGGCGGCCGTACAACTTATTCACAGTGGCAACATAGATATTCAACACGTGCCTGAAATAGCACACACCGTCAATTTAGTTGTGAAAAGTTCTTTGAAGAGCAACAGTGAGCTCTTCATAATGCGCGAAAAGGCCAGAAAAATTGTTAGCTATTTTAAAAGAAGTTGCAATGCTAATGAAAAACTCCATGAGATCCTGGATCTAATGAAAAAACGTGTTCATAAATTGATTCAGGAAACCGTAACCCGATGGAACAGTACGTTTTATATGGTACAACGTCTAGTGGTGCAAATGGAATGCATTGCAGCCTGTTTATCATCTTTGTATTCAGGTGTAGAGAACCTCACAGCTGACGAGTGGCGAATTTTAAGCGAATGTTTGAGTGTACTGGAGCCATTTGAAGTGGTAACAACTGATATCTCAACTGAAAACTATACCTCTCTTTCGAAAGCTATTCCAGTAATCAGACAGCTAATCCTAACCGTATGCTACAACGACAGCGCAAGAGCTACAGCAACATCTGTACAACTCACTAATAGCCCGGCTATGAGTAATAGAAACAAACAAAGTACATGCCGTTGCCACAGTTCTCGACCCAAGATTCAAAACGTTACCATTTACGAATCCCATTCATTCAAAACATGCCGTTGCAAGCCCAATTGCAGAGTGCACAAACTTGGTAGAGACCGTACGATCTACTCATTTGGCTGCTAACGACACTAGCCACGAGTACCATTTCGTCCAAAACGCCAGTAGTTCCTTATGGGCGTCTTTCGATGAAGAGGTTTCCAACAAAAATTTTATGAAAAGCGGTTGTGATTGCATAGACCTGGAGGTACAACGATATTTGTAAGAACTGTACCTGCAACGCAATGAGAATCCTTAACACTACTGGAAAAAAATGAAAACAGTTACCCAGGTCTAGCTGTCGTGGCAAAAAACTATCTTGCAATACCTGCAACTTCTGTTCCCAGGGAATGAATATTTTCGAAAACAGTACTACTTATAAAGAAACAAAGAAGCAGACTAAAAGGCCAATTGGCTAATAAAATCATATTTCTAAACAAAAATCGACGGCAGTGTAGCAATGGGATGTAAAAATGCCTTCTGGTGAACAACTTTTGTTTCCTTTCTTTCTTCAGTAAGTAAACGCACGTCCGCAGTTTCTGTATATAAAAAACGGGCTATAGCACTTCTCTTTTACGTTTAAGCATGCATGCATACATGCAGAATGTACAAGGTAATTTATTTTGTAAGAATAAAGCTTCTGTTTTATGCGAATTCTGTGCTTTGTTTTAAACAACAGTTCTATGATTTTTGTCTTATGAGACATATACTAATCCTTCAGTACACATTAATAACGGTAGTACAGTTGATATCAATCATAGAATTTCAAAGTTTTCCGAGTACGATCGTACGACGAGTACGACCGCTGCGACTCAGTGCTTCGTGTACTGAAGGTTTGCGCAATTTCTCAGAGAGCGCAGCACTGTCAACTTCTCGAGCGTACCCGAGAAATTCTCGAGAAATTGCCTTCGCGTCGCGCGTTTCTCGAGCGCGATCATAGCCCATCCCTGGATAAGGCTGCTTTGTGAATGAAAATTCCCTTAATATACGCATGTTTTTCCTATCCTGATCAGTGAAGCTAAATCAGGCCGGTGTGACAGAGGTTTTTTAAATTTTAGATCCCACAAAAAAAAAAATTAAAACCTGCCCAGTACTGACAGCTCTTCAGACACACGCACGGTGCTTGTGGTATCTGTAAGCGAGTTGCCTGTGTGTAGAACGGGGAAGGTGGGCGATCTGTCTCAGTTTCACCGAGGGCAGATTGTGATGGCCTGGAGGCTCGGTACGAGCGTTTCGGAAACGGCACGACTTGTTGGGTGTTCGAGGAGTGCTGTGGTGAATGTCTTCAACACGTGGCGAAACCAAGATGAAACTACGCCTGGACGTCGTGGGGTTGCGCGGCCACCCTTCATTACAGATGACGAAAGTCATTAGCTGGGCAGGATAGGCAGGATAGGCAGCGAACTGGGGCGGACTAAGATCAGACTTTAACGCCTGACAGAATACAAGTGTGTCTGAACACTCCTAAAGATGGGCCTCCACAGCTGACGACCCACGCATGTGCCCACGCATGTGCCCACTGAAATGGGCATGTGACAGTCGACACTGGACGTTGTCGCAGTGGCTGAGCGTTGCATGGTCTAATTAATCCGGATATCTTCTTCATCATGCCGATGGGAGAGCGCGGATCCGTCGTCTTCCAGGGGAACGGTTCCTCCACATCTGCACTGCGGGAGGGAGACAAGCTGGTAGCGGCTCCATTATGGTCTGGGGAACATTCAAATGGATATCCACGGATCTAGTGGAGCTCGTGCAAGGCACCAAGATCGCCAAAGAGTATCGCATACTCGTTGCAATCCACGTACACCATTTCATGACGATCATGTTCCCCGACGGCAGAGTCTTTTTGCAACAAGATAATGCGGCATGTCACAATGTCTGGTGTGCGATGAAGTGGTTCGAGGAACACAGTGGCGAATTCCGGTGGATGTGCTGTCTGCTCATATTGCCAGATCTGAACCCGATTCAACACGTCTGGGATGTGGTCGATCGTGGTGTCAGAACTCATCGCCTCCCTCCCCGGAATTTACAGGAATGAGGTGACTTGTGTGTGCAGATGTGGTGCCATCTCCCTTCAGCGACCAACCAAGGCCACATTACTTCCGTACCATAACGGGTCGCCACTCGTATCCAAGGCCACCAGGTGGACATACCGACAATTTTTTTTTTTGAGTCATTAGTGTTCCGACTGGTTTGATGCGATTCTCCACGAATTCCTACTTCAATAAAATCAATCCTGACGTTAAGTTTCTCGCTGTTATCATTTCTGATACTTCTCATTAATTTCGTCTTCCTTCATTAGACTGTTCATTCCATTCAGCAGATCCTGTAATTATTCTCACTCGGAATACCAATGTCATCAGAGAATGTTATCGTTGATATCCTTTCACCTTGACTTGTAATCACAGTCTTGAATCTTCCTTTTATTTCCGCCATTCGTTCTTCGATATCTACAGAAACGGCGGAAGATTACATTAATTTCTTACACCCTCTATAATCTGAGAACTTTATTCTTAGCCTTCCATTCTTACTGCTCTCTCTTTGGTCTTGGCATATTGTGAATTACCCGTCTCTCGCTATACATTACTGCTATGTCTCTCAGAATTTCGAACATCTTGCAGCATTTCTCACTGTCGAACGCTTTTTCCATATCGACAAATCCTATGAACGTGTCCTGATTTTCCTTTACTCCTGTTTCCATTATCAACCGCAACCTCAATATTGCCTTTCTGGTGCCTTTACCTTTCCTAAAGTCAAACTGATCGTCATTCAACAGATACTCAGATTTTCATTTCCATTCTTCTATATATTATTCTTGTCAGAAACTTGGGTGCATGAGCCGTTAAGCTGATCGTGTGATAACTCTCGCACTTGTCAGCCCTTGCAGTCTTCGGAATATATGGACGATATTTTTCAGAAAGTCAGATGGTATGTCGCTAGACTCATACATTCTACACAAAACCGGGAATAGTGTTTTTGTTGCCACTTCCCTTAATGGTTTTATAAACTCTAATACAATATTTCTAAAATCATTAGGGGAAGTGGCAACAAAACGGTGCGTAGAATATATGAGTCTGGCGACATACCATCTGACTTTCGGAAAATCGTCATCCACACAATTCCGAAGACGGCAAGAGCTGACAAGTGCGAGAATTATCGCACAATCAGCTTAACAGCTCATGCATCGAAGCTGCTTACAAGAATAATATACAGAAGAATGGAAAAGAAAATTGAGAATGCGCTAGGTGACGATCAGTTTGGCTTTAGGAAAAGTAAAGGGACGAGAGAGGCAATTCTGACGTTACGACTAATAATGGAAGCAAGCCTAAGAAAAATCAAGACACTTGCATAGGATTTGTCGACCTGGAAAAAGCGTTCGACAATATAAAATGGTGCAAGCTGTTCGAGATTCTGAAAAAAGTAGGGGTAAGCTATAGGGAGAGACGGGTCATATACAATATGTACAATAACCAAGAGGCAATAATAAGAGTGGACGATCAAGAACGAAGTGCTCGTATTAAGAAGGGTGTAAGACAAGGCTGTAGCCTTTCGCCCCTACTCTTCAATCTGTACATCGAGGAAGCAACGATGGAAATAAAAGAAAGGTTCAGGAGTGGAATTAAAATAGAAGGTGAAAGGATATCAATGATACGATTCGCTTATGACATTGCTATCCTGAGTGAAAGTGAAGAAGAATTAAATGATCTGCTGAACGGAATGAACAGTCTAATGAGTACACAGTATGGTCTGAGAGTAAATCGGAGAAAGACGAAGGTAATGAGAAATAGTAGAAATGAGAACAGCGAGAAACTTAACGTCAGGATTGATGGTCACGAAGTCCATGAAGTTAAGGAATTCTGCTACCTAGGCAGTAAAATAATCAATGACGGACGGAGCAAGGAGGACATCAAAAGCAGACTCGCTATGGCAAAAAAGTCATTTCTGGCCAAGAGAAGTCTACTAATATCAAATACCGGCCTTAATTTGAGGAAGAAATTTCTGAGGATGTACGTCTGGAGTACAGCATTGTATGGTAGTGAAACATGGACTGTGGGAAAACCGTAACAGAAGAGAATCGAAGCATTTGAGGTGTGGTGCTATAGACGAATGTTGAAAATTAGGTGGACTGATAAGGTAAGGAATGAGGAAGTTCTACGCAGAATCGGAGAGGACAGGAATATATGGAAAACACTGATAAGGAGAAGGGACAGGATGATAGGACGTCTGCTAAGACATGAGGGAATGACTTCCATGGTACTAGAGGGACCTGTAGAGGGCAAAAACTGTAGAGGAAGACAGAGATTGGAATACGTCAAGCAAATAATTGAGGACGTAGGTTGTAAGTGCTACTCTGAGATGAAGAGGTTAGCACAGGAAAGGAATTCATGGCGGGCCGCATCAAACCAGTCAGTAGACTGATGACAAAAAAAAAAAAAAAAAAAAAAAAAAAAAAAAAAAAAAAAAAAACAATATTATACATCGGTGCCCCCGGACCGAGCTCGGGGCTCACAACCCGAACCACACGCCACTGTTACGCACTAATGAAGGACTGGGTCCCTTATTTCGATTGCACATAATTCAATAAGGTCAGTCCAACACATTTATTTCAAATAACATAAATGAAGTTACATTTGAATCTGTCTGACATTAAACAGGAATAAAAATATCAATTTTCAATATCAGCTGATTTAGTGCGTGAAGTGCGAGTTAAGCCAATAACCAGATAAACTAAACAATTCTGTGTAATTCAAAAGAAGGAGAAAAACAAAATTGAATCAATACACCCCACTGACAAATATCCAAAAACCTTACAATACTACTCAAAAGAATACACTGAAGTGGGGAGCAATCAATCACCCGACAGAACACTTCAAAATGAGTTCAATAACACAGCTGAGTGCCCCAGAAAACTGCAAGACATTAAATACACTTCATTTGACGAATAACAAATACTCATTAACATTACACCACTCCTGTTTGAACTGCAGTGTCCCAAAGAAACAGGCGCTTATTCTGAAAGAACAATTTTTTTATGTGTTTAAATTACAGCATTAAGGAATTCCAAAAGATGTCCAATCGAACCTTTCTAGGCGGAGGCTGAGCCAGAGACACAGAATGCCAAAAAAACACAGTTCAGCTGTGAAATCTTACAGGACACCCGGAAGCAGCTACAGACAATTGGTCGGCACCCACAAATAACACAGGCTATGAGTCAGGCTGGGAGCACATCCTACGGGAACTTGTTCACACTATGCTCACCACAAACTGTAGACATTCCGGCCGAACATCCGCTTGCGGTGGCTGCCAGAAGAACGAAGCAACCAACAAGCCCACGCCGTGCTTCTCACACAGGTACCTCAATTTGTACCAACATCTAGGCCAACACCAACTCCGGACTCCCCTCTCACTGCGAGGCTTGGCACATTTTACATGAAATGCCTTCCAGGGAACCAGTAACCGCCGCAGGGGTTTCACGATTAGCTAACAGCCCCAGCGTAACAGACATCACACATGTGCTTACCCCCGAGCCACAACTCCGCCAGCCTCACCGGCCGCCCCAAACTGACTGCCTCTCGCCGTCCCGCGCGCCACAGACGAAAACGCAAACATGCTCGTGCCCGGGGACGCGCCAAAGATAACAAGCCGATCGCTGATTGTGGTGTGCGTACTGTAAGACCTTCGGTACACAAACCATCAGATTATGTGACTTGTCGCTCTAGCGAAGTAGGCGAGTGTCAGCAATATGTCTCGTGGTCTTATCGTGGCGTGTTTATCTTCTGCCATTAGGTAAGACGATAGAAATGCCACTTGCACGCTTAGAGTAGCAGATTGACGACGACTAACTTTAAACAGAACTTGATTAATTTTCACACACATTTATTAAAATAATAACAATCATAAACCTTACTTAACTTGATTCTGAATGCTATTTACAATTGACAATCTGAAGTTCCTTTGGTCTTGGTACGTTAATCTTATTCTCACATATATCTCTGATACTTGACAAAGAGTCTATCCATTTCACTTCTTGCTATGTACAGGAATATGATAATCTTATTAGGCGCAGACTGAAACTTGACTATATACTGGTACAGACAAATGCAGACTAATGCTGCCTAATGCAGACTCGTACAGACTAATGCAGACTGACTAATCGGAGGTCTGTACACTCGTTATAATACCTCGCGCGTTCAGGTATCACTGCGCGAGTGTGATCCGCGAGGAGAAAAGGTTCTGCGTTAGCAGCAATCTCATTAGCTGCGTTACATATTAATACGCCGATCGGCGGAAGCAGAATTTGATCCGTCTCTAAGACAGCGCCATCTCGTAGTGCGGAGACGGACGAGCGCTGCGCCTGCGCTGTTGTGCTTAGCGGGGCGCGCTCTAGTGGGAAAGTTGTGTACGCGCTGTCTACGCGGAACTTTGTACACAACACTGATGATCGACCAGCGAAGTGGCTCAGCCCCTTCTGCCCAATTTGATCTTAAGTCCTCCAAAGCTCTTTTAAATTCTGATCCTAATACTAGATACTCCGTCTCTTCTACATCGATTCCTGTTTCTTCTCCTACCACATCAGACAAACCTTCCCCCTCATAGAGGTCTTCAGTGTACTCTTTCCACCTATCCGCTCTCTCCTTTGAATTTAACACTGGAATTCCACGTTGGTTCGACTTTCCTATATGCTGAGTCGGTCCTTCCGACAATCACTTCTGTTTCGACTTCTTCACACTTTACATGCAGCCGTTTCGTCTTAGCTTCCCCGCACTTCCTATTTATGTCATTCCCCAGCGACATGTATTTCCGTATCCCCGTATTTTTCTTAATATTTTTGTAGTTCCTTCTTTCATTGATCAATGGAAGTACACTCCTGGAAATGGAAAAAAGAACACATTGACACCGGTGTGTCAGACCCACCATACTTGCTGCGGACACTGCGAGAGGGCTGTACAAGCAATGATCACACGCACGGCACAGCGGACACACCAGGAACCGCGGTGTTGGCCGTCGAATGGCGCTAGCTGCGCAGCATTTGTGCACCGCCGCCGTCAGTGTCAGCCAGTTTGCCGTGGCATACGGAGCTCCATCGCAGTCTTTAACACTGGTAGCATGCCGCGACAGCGTGGACGTGAACCGTATGTGCAGTTGACGGACTTTGAGCGAGGGCGTATAGTGGGCATGCGGGAGGCCGGGTGGACGTACCGCCGAATTGCTCAACACGTGGGGCGTGAGGTCTCCACAGTACATCGATGTTGTCGCCAGTGGTCGGCGGAAGGTGCACGTGCCCGTCGACCTGGGACCGGACCGCAGCGACGCACGGATGCACGCCAAGACCGTAGGATCCTACGCAGTGCCGTAGGGGACCGCACCGCCACTTCCCAGCAAATTAGGGACACTGTTGCTCCTGGGGTATCGGTGAGGACCATTCGCAACCGTCTCCATGAAGCTGGGCTACGGTCCCGCACACCGTTAGGCCGTCTTCCGCTCACGCCCCAACATCGTGCAGCCCGCCTCCAGTGGTGCCGCGACAGACGTGAATGGAGGGACGAATGGAGACGTGTCGTCTTCAGCGATGAGAGTCGCTTCTGCCTTGGTGCCAATGATGGTCGTATGCGTGTTTGGCGCCGTGCAGGTGAGCGCCACAATCAGGACTGCATACGACCGAGGCACACAGGGCCAACACCCGGCATCATGGTGTGGGGAGCGATCTCCTACACTGGCCGTACACCACTGGTGATCGTCGAGGGGACACTGAATAGTGCACGGTACATCCAAACCGTCATCGAACCCATCGTTCTACCATTCCTAGACCGGCAAGGTAACTTGCTGTTCCAACAGGACAATGCACGTCCGCATGTATCCCGTGCCACCCAACGTGCTCTAGAAGGTGTAAGTCAACTACCCTGGCCAGCAAGATCTCCGGATCTGTCCCCCATTGAGCATGTTTGGGACTGGATGAAGCGTCGTCTCACGCGGTCTGCACGTCCAGCACGAACGCTGGTCCAACTGAGGCGCCAGGTGGAAATGGCATGGCAAGCCGATCGTCTCCATGGGAGAATAGCAGCCTGCATTGCTGCGAAAGGTGGATATACACTGTACTAGTGCCGACATTGTGCATGCTCTGTTGCCTGTGTCTATGTGCCTGTGGTTCTGTCAGTGTGATCATGTGATGTATCTGACCCCAGGAATGTGTCAATAAAGTTTCCCCTTCCTGGGACAATGAATTCACCGTGTTCTTATTTCAATTTCCAGGAGTGTATATTTTCTGTTACTCTTACTCGAAATTACCTTGTTTGTACCTACATTTTTCTTTACATCTTCTATGATTGTCGTTTTTAGATATGTTCATTCGTCTTCAACCGTACTGCCCACTGAGCTATTCCTTATTGCTGTATCTACACACTTAGAGAACTTCAAGTGTATCTCGTCATTCCTTAATACCTCCGTATCCCACTTCTTTGCGTATTGATGCTTCTTGACTAATCTCGTAAAACTCAGTCTACTCTTCATCACTACTACATTGCGATCTGAGTATATATCTGCTCCTGGGTACGACCTAAAATCTAGAATGTGATGTGGGAAACTCTGACCATGAAGTAATCTAACCGAAATCTTCCCATATCACCCGAACTTTTCCAGGCAAACTTCCTCCTCTTGTGATTCTTGAACAGAGTGTTCATTATTAGTTGCTGAAATATATTACAAACTCAATTAGTCTTTCTCCTCTTTCAATCCTTGTCCTAAGCCCATATTATCCTTTAACCTTTCCTTCTACTCCTTCCCCTACAACTGAATTACGGTCTCCCATGGCTATTAGATTCTCATCTCCTTTTTCGTACAAATTATCCTTTCAGCATCCTCATATATTTTCTCTGTCTCTTCATCTTCAACTTGCGACATCGGCATATATATCTGAATTATCGTTCTCGATGTTGGGATGCTGTCGATTCTGATAAGAACAACACTACCACTGAGTTGTTCACAGTAATACACTCTCTGCCCTGCCTTCCTATTCATAATGAATCCTACTCCCCTTATATCATTTTATACTGCTGTTGATATTACTCTATACTCATTTGACCAGAAACCCTTGCCTTAGTTCCATTTCACTTCACTGACCCCTACTATATCTAGATTGAGCGTTTTCATTTTACTTTTCAGAATTTCTAGTTTCCCTACCACGTTCAAGCTTGTGACATTCCACGCCTCGACTCGTAGAAAGTCATTCTTTCGTTGATTATTCAATCTTTTTTTTTTTTGTGGTCTTCTCCCGCTTGGTAGTCCCCTTCCAAAGATCTGAGTGGGAGACTACTCCGGAATATTTGCCAGTGGAGAGATCATCAACACACTTTCTCAATTATAGGTCACATGTTCTGTGGATACATGTTATGTGTCTTGATGCAGTGTTTTCCATCGCCTTCTGCATCCTCATGCCGTTGATCATTCCTGATTCATCCGCCTTTAGAGGGGGTTTCTCACCCCATCAGACAAGACAATGCCCTGAAACTCTATCCGCTCCTCCGCCATCTTTGGCAACGCCATTGGCAGAATGAGGGTGACTTCTTATGCTGGACGTCTTCAGACCCAGTGCTGATTATTAATCAAAATTTGAGGGTGGTTTCGAGCCCGGGACGGCGGGCGTTTTGATGACAAATCTAAAACGCTACTCCCTTTTTTTCCTCCTGAGGAGCAGAAAAGAGATTAAAAAATGGAAGGAAAATTGCAACCGCCGCTTTTATCCTAAACAAAGAAATTTAAAAAAAACACTACAGACGTTGGCCCCTATCTAATCCTACTCCTAGTAGAACTAACGTAGAACTCTGAGGGGCGAGAAAGGATAAAGGGAAGGAAAGCGCAAGGGAGCCATGAATATTAAACATAATAGTTTTATTTTATTTTACTTTATTTTTATGTTTATTTTTTATTTTTTTAATATATGAATGCCTTGAGTCGCCGGTCGTGAGTCGACCAGATGTCAAAACGTGTCTTCTCGTTGGGTGGGCTTAGATTCCTCTTTCGGTTCTGTTCGGTTTGGGAGGTTCAGCTCCAGTTTCAGCTTCTCATGCTTGGGCGTTCCAGCTGCAAGGTGGATCATTAAAGATTGAAGAAGCATTGCTGGCCTGCCTAGGTGGATGAGCGGTTCTAGGCACATCAGTCTGGAACAGCGCGACCGCTACGGTCGCAGGTTCGAATCCTGCCTCGGGTATGGATGTGTGTGATGTCCTTGGGTTAGTTAGGTTTAAGTAGTTCTAAGTTCTAGGGGACTGATGATCTCAGATGCTAAGTCACATAGTGCTCAGAGCCATTTGAACCATTTTTGAAGCACTGCTGACAGCGTGGGTTGCGTTTTAGGAAGCAGTGTCGTTCACTGAGATAATTCCAATATCCTAGCACTGACTTATGACCAGAATATAAAGATAACGGATTGTGTGGCCACGGATCCACTTCACAGAATGAGTCCTCGCCGGGAATAAAAGTGTGAAGATGTCGATCTGAGATGGTCAATGGTGAGTAAGAAAAGCCAAAATACAACACTGAAGTGTCCAGACAGCAGACGCTGTGCAAGCTAGCCATCTTGTAACGTCGCAGCTATTTGCACGGCTGCAGAGTTTTGCAGTAAGTTTTATTCCGTTAGGTCAAGCTGTATTGGAAACTGGCAATGAAGCCTCCAGCCCCGGCCGTTGTGTAGTCGGCTGATGGCTTCATAACGCCATCTGTCATGGTGTGCAGACCGTGAGAACTGCTATGTGTGGAGCGTACGAAGATCATTTATTCATCTCACCTAAGAAACTAAATAACTATGAGAAATATGATCTGTTTGTTTTCAGATTTGGTATAGGAACTTTCGAAATATAGAAGAACAGTGTATAAACTTTTCATGCGGATAACTTTAATAGTTTTGGAAATATAAGAAAATATATTAAAAAGTACTTAACCGACACTTAGTAAAGTAAATTCAGATAGGAATCATGACAGTTTAAGTTTCTTTGTTATTTGAAAACGATAACAGCACTCTCAATGTGCACAGGTTATTTTTAAAGAATTTTAATTCTAAACTTTTAATAATTTTGCTTTCGTAAGGAAAATAATAGTTTAAAAGTTGATATTTTTATTTTGTGTTAGGGTAGGAGTAGATGACAGTGAATGTGAGTGTGTATGTGGAGACATACGTCAAATTTCAATTTTATAATGTATTACTCCATCCGTAACTAGCAAGTGTTACGTAACCAGCATATCCTGAAAACGGTGAATTCCCCTAACTGGTGGATGATATGTCTAGGAGAGTTTGCTTTTGTAATAAGGCAGCCAGAAAGATAATGAGAGGATACTTAGTTCTAAAATATGTTTCAAGCATAGTTTTCTTTTTATTTTGGTTTCGTTTGGTTTTGTGAAACATTTTGTGAAATTTTGCAATATGAAATGACGTACATGCATCTGCGAATGCTGACTGGAGTAAAGCGGTTTGCGAGCGAAATTTATCATGAAAGGTTAATCTGATTGGATGATCATTTTGATCAACCAATGAGAGAGAAGTCTTTCCAGCGTAATTGAATGAGTTATAAACCCTGTAAGCGACGGCACTGAGTCTGTAGTGGACTCACTGTAGGACGAGAAGGTCATGTTAAATGTGTCAGAAAAAATTATCTATAAGATGAAGAAATGGCGGTTAAATCGCTCTCGGTTTATATCGCCGGGCTAGCAAATGCAATTACGGACATTTCGGTGAAGCTTTGAGAGGTTTTGGAATGTTGGTTGCATAATAAACCACGTGTGAAACTATCGGTCTTTGTGAATATTCTGCGTGGCGTGTTCCGTATGCATGTACAGAACATTTTGGCTAGCATCTTCTTTCGAAGAAAGGACTGACTGTGAACTCGTTTTGTAACAGTGTGTTGCCTGTGTGAATCTCGTAATATTTCGGGTTGGACGTAGCACATTTCTGGCTGTCTTATGTGTCATATAAGCTGCACGAACTAGTAGTAGATGTACTACCAACGTAATTGTGCGCTTCGTGACACCATAAATGAAAAGGACCGTAATAAAACATCCATATCTACAAACAAACACTGTTAATGAAGGGAGGAAGCACCCACTTGGCCCGTTATTAATAGACATTTACAGGTTTATCATGTCACTGGAGTTATGCGGACTTTGAATTCGTAAGTATCGACGTTGGTTTTCGTCTACACTGCTTTTCTCATCTTCTACATAGTACCTGCGAATGCAGAGTAGCGGGTGGTGAATGGACACTATACTGAGGTAGGTGGACATTAAATAAATCGCAAAACGAGACATGCCAACCCCGCCTCGCTGCAATCTCCATCAGCTAAAGACTAAAAGTCGTAACCACCACACCCAAGAGGCGCCACATTTATCAATAGCGCAAAGAAATCTGACATTACACAATCACTACCGTATGGATCACCCTTGAGTCGCCTAACTGGACATAGAATTAAATTAATTACTTCAAACCTACAAGAAGATAGATGACATCGTAGCGAATGAGAATGGGTGTCGTTCAAAGATTAATAACAAGGACCTACGGTATCACAAACAGATTTATAACTAATATCAACGTCAAGAGAGAACAAACCTATTTACAGAAACTTCAACTGTATAACATTTGATTAACATGAACTCAACATGATTAGCACTAGAATTGGGGATCCTATCTGAAATTTAAGTGTAAATGAGACTGGTTACCGTGATGGGAAGGATGCCAATCCAGGCAAGCACACTGTGCTGTATCGTTCCACTGATTGGTCTCTCGCATAAAAATATAATGAGGCATGCATTGGACACTGGGAGCGACTACTGCGAGTGCAAGGCTGCTACAAAATAAAATGCACGAGAAAATGATTGACAGGCTTCTGAATTTGCCAAAGCTGTACAAAGTTACCGCTATAGCCGGTGAAAAAAGAGACGATGTCGTCTGTGTCTGGGCGCTGCCGAAACATGGTATTGTGGTGTATGACTCCACATCCGTGAGTGATTGTCTCACATCCACAAAAATATAAGTTTCGTCTCGGTGTCTGGATGACTTGATAACTAACCTCTCGCCGTAGAAATAGTAGAGCTCTAGCGACTCTACTCTGTGGTGGTCGAGAAACAAGTCCAGTCTCTCCCATTGCTCAAAACCTTGCAAAATACCGCTATTTCCCTCGATGCCATGCATTCACGGCCACTACAATTTGTATACCAGTACTTAATCAAGATTGAAAGTGTGGTCCCCTCTAAGTATAGCTGCAAGCCTTCGGTGAAGATGCACATCCAAATTTTCGACTGATTATGACTAATGCGTTAGGCGCAGTTCATACACCACTGGCCATTAAAATTGCTACACCAAGAAGAAATGCCGATGATAAACGGGTATTCATTGAACAAATATATTATACTAGAACTGACATGTGATTACATTTTCACGCAATTTGGGTGCATAGATCCTGAGAAATCAGTACCCAGATCAACCAACTCTGGCCGTAATAACGGCCTTGATACGCCTGGGCATTGAGTCAAAAAATGGTTCAAATGGCTCTGAGCACTATGGGACTCAACTGCGGTGGTCATCAGTCCCCTAGAACTTAGAACTACTTAAACCTAACTACACACATCCATACCCCAGGCAGGATTCGAACCTGCGACCGTAGCAGTTGCACGGTTCCGGACTGCGCGCCTAGAACCGCGAGACCACATTGAGTCAAACAGAGCTTAGAAGGCGTGTACAGGTAAAGCTGCCATGCAGCTTCAACACGATACCAGAGTTCATCAAGAGTAGTGACTGGCGTATTGCGACGAGCCAGTTCCTCAGCCACCATTGACCAGACGTTTTCAGTTGGTGCGAGATCTGGAGAATGTGCTGGCCAGGCCAGCAGTAGAACATTTTCTGTATCCAGAAAGGAACATGTGGTCATGAATTATCCTGCTGAAATGAAGGGTTTTCCAGGGATCTAATGAAGGGTAGAGCCACGGGTCGTAACATATCTGAAATATAACGTCCACTGTTCAAAGTGCCGTCAATGCGAACAAGATGTGACCGAGACGTGTAACCAATGACACCCATACCATCACGCCGGGTGATACGCCAGTATGGCGATGACGAATACACGCTTGCAATTTGGGTTCACCGCGATGTCGCCAAACAAGGATGCGACCATCATGATGCTGTAAACAGAACCTGGACTGATTCGAAAAAATGACGTTTTGCGATTCGTGCACCCAGGTTCGTCGTAGAGTACACCATCGCAGGCGCTCCTGTCTGTGAAGCAGCGTCAAGGGTAACCACAGCCATGGTGTCCGAGCTGATAGTACATGCTGCTGCAAATGTCGTCGAACTGTTGGTGCAGGTGGTTGTTATTTTGCAAACGTCCCCATCAGTTGATTCAGGGATCGAGAAGTGGCTGCACGATCCGTTACAACCATGCGGATAAGATGCCTGTCATCTCGACTGCTAGTGATACGAGGCCGTTTGGATCCAGCATATCGTTCCGTATTACCCTCCTGAACTCACCGATTCCATATTCTGCTAACAGTCATTGGATCTCGACCAACGCGAGCAGCAATGTCGCGATACGGTAAACCGCAATCGCGATAGGCTACAATGCGACCTTTATCAAAGTCGGAAACGTGATGGTACGCATTTCTCCTCCTTATACGAGGCATCACAACAACGTTTCACCAGGCAAAGCCGGTCAACTGCTGTTTGTGTATGAGAAATCGGTTGGAAACTTTCCTCATGTCAGCACGTTGTAGTTGTCGCCACCGGTGCCAGCCTTGTGTGAATGCTCTGAAAAGCTAATCATTTGCATATCACAGATTTCTTACTGAAAATATGTCACGGTTGCTATTTTATGGCGATGGAGTGGGAGGATTTATGTCATGAAGGTATTCTGAAACAAAAATAAAATATTTATGTTAAGGTTTTATGGTAGTTAAGGAATAGGCAGAAGATCAAATTTCCTCAGAATTTCTAGAATGATTGGGAGAGAGGCAACAAAACGAATATTCATGTTAGTGTGCAGAATGTATTAGACTGGCGATATACTATCTGACTTCAGGAAAAAATATCACCCACACAACTCCGATGACTGAAAGAGATGACAAGTGCGAGAATTATCGCATAAGCAGTTTAATGCTCATGCATCTAAGTTGCTCACAAGAACAACACACAGAAGAAACGAAAAATAATTGAAGATGTGTTACATGATGATCGGTTTTGGCCTTAGGAAAGCTAAAGGCAGCAGACACGCATTTCTAACGTTGCGGTTGATAATGGAAGCTACACAAAGAAAAATCAACTCACGTTAAAAGTATTTGTTGATCTGGAGGAAAACGTTCGATAATGTCAAATGTTGGAAGATATTCAACATTCCGAGGAAAATAGGGCTAAGCTTTAGGGAGACACGAGTGATTTACAATATGTGCAAGAGCAAAGAAGGTATAAAACGTGTGCAAGACAGGGATGTAGTCATTCACCCTTACTGCTCAATCTTTACACCGAAGAAGCAATGACGGAAATAAAAGAAAGGTTAAAGAGTGGAGTTAAAAATCAACCTGTAAAGATATCAATAGGATTTGCTGATGACAATGCTATTATGAGTGAAAGTGAAAAACAAATACAGGATCTGCTGAATGGAATGGACTGTCTAATGAGTCCAGAATATACACTCAAAGCAAATCGAAGAAAGACGAAAGTAATGAGAAGTAGCAGAATTGAGGAAAGTGAGGAACTTAATATCAGATTGGATGCTCACGAAGCGGATGAAGTTAAGGAACTCTGCAACTTAGGCAACAAAAGAACCCATGACGAACGGAGCAAAGAGAACGTAAAGAGAGGTTTACTAGTATCAAAAAGGCCTTAATTTGGTGAAGACACTTCTGAGAATGTAGGTTTGGAGCACATCATTGTGTGGTAGTGAACCATGGACTGTGGAGAAACCTGAACTGAAGCGAATCGTAACATGTGAGACGTGGTTCTACCGAAGAATGTTGAAAGTTGGATGGATTGGTAAGGTAAAGAATGAGGAGGCTCTGCGCATAATCGGAGAGGAAAGGAATATCTGGAAAACACTGACAATAAGAAGAGACAGGATGATAGGACATATGATAAAGCATCATGGTTCTAGAGGGAACTGTAGAGAGTAAAACCTATGGAGAAATGTAGGGATTGTACTACATCCACCAAATAACTGAGGACGTATGTTGCAAATACTGCTCTGAGATGAAGATGTTGGCACAGGAAAGGAATTCGTGGCGGACCGCTTCAAACTAGTGAGAACGTTGATGACCCAAAGCGAAAGGTATCCGAATTTCATAGATGTGACACCTGTTTGATCTCAATTATCGCGCATAAAACGTAGTGTTCACAGACACAATTAAAAAATATCGGATAAGTGCGGTGGGCCTCGCACTCTGTGAATTTCGTACAAACTTAATTATGTACTTTGATAATTCATCCATTCAAGAAATCAAGAATCTTGACGTTATCGATATCTACACTGGCAACATATTGGTTCCGAAGATTCCAAGCACATTTTATTTTCAGTTTAATTTGTTTGAGTAATTTCTCTTTGGTTATAGTAATTTTTCTTTTATTTCATTAAGTTCGGGATTATATACATACATACATTAATCCTGTTCCATAGATCACAAACACGACATTTGACGGTGATGTGGAACGCATCACGTTAAAATAAATATTCTTTACACAAAACAATTATTTATTGATTTATTTTAAACAGCTACTACTTAATATCTAAGAATTCATATATTGAGTAGAAGGAGTTGTCATTCAGAATTTCTTTTAATTCGCTTTTAAATGTTGGTTGGCTATCTGTCACACTTTTAATACTATTTGACAAATGACCAAAGACTTATGTGGCAGCATAATGCACCCCTTTCTGTGCCAAAGTGAGATTTAATCCAGAATAGTGAAGATCATCTTGTCTTCTAGTGTTGTGACTATGCACTTCGCTGTTACATTTGAATTGGGATGGCCGGCCGCGGTGGTCTCGCGGTTCTAGGCGCGCAGTCCGGAACCGTGCGACTGCTACAGTCGCAGGTTCGAATCCTGCCTCGGGCATGGATGTGTGTGATGTCCTTAGGTTAGTTAGGTTTAAGTATTTCTAAGTTCTAGGGGACTTATGACCACAGCAGTTGAGTCCCATAGTGCTCAGAGCCATTTGAAGCATTTTGAATTGGGATGGGTTATTAATGACATATTTCATAAGTGAATATATGTATTGCGAAGGTACTGCAAATATCTTGAGTTCCTTAAGTAAATGTCTGCAAGGTGATATTCGATGGTCTCCAGCTAATATTCTGACTACATGCTTTTGTGCAATGAATACTTTCTCTCTTAATGACGAATTGCCCCAAAATACGATGTCTTATGAAAGCAGTGAATGAAAATAGGCATAGCGGGCTAATTTACTGACATGTTTACCACCAGAATTTGCAATAACCCTAATAGCATAAGTAGCTGAACCTAACTGTTTTAGCAGATCATCGATGTGTTTCTTCCAGTACAATTTTTCATCAATGCACACACCCAGAAATTTTGAGTCTTCTGAATTAGCAATAGACTTCTGTTCATGGTCTGTATATATTAATGGTGTTATGCCATTTGCTGTACAGAATTGTGTAAACTGTGTTTTCTCAAAATTTAGTGAGAGTCCATTTACAGAGAGCAACTTAATAATTTTCTGAAAGACATTAATTGCAATTTCCTCAGCTGATTCCTGCTTGTTGGAGGTTATTACTGTACTTGTATCGTCAGCAAAAAGAACTGGCTTGGCATCTTCATGAATATATAGTGGCATGTCGTTAATATATATTAAGAACAATAAGGGGCCCAAAACTGAACCCTCTGGGACACCATTCTTGATAACTCCCCAGTTAGAGGACTCTGCTGATTTTTAAGACTATCTTTATTGTTAATTTCAGCCTTCTGCATTCTCCCAGTAAAGTAAGAATTAAACCATTTGTGCACTGTCCAACTGATACCAAAATACTTAAGCTTGTCTAGAAGAATTTCATGATTTGCCCAATCAAAAGCCATTGAGAGATCACAAAATATTCCAATGGTTGATGTAATACATTTAATATCTGATCATTGAAAGCATATGCAGCATTTTCTGTTCAAAAGCCTTTCTGAAAACCAAATTGACATTTTGTTAGCAATTCATTTTCACAGATTTGTGATGCTACTCTTGAATACATTGGTTTTTCAAGAATTTTGGATAAAGTTATCAGCAGTGAGACTGGGAATTAGTTGTTAGCATCAATTCTATCCCCCTTTTTATGCAATGGTTTTACAATAGCATACTTCAGTCTGTCTGTAAAAATGCCCTATGTCACTGAGCTACTACATATGTGGCTGAGAATCCTACTTATTTGTTGGGAAGAAAATTTTAGTACTCTGTTGGAAATGCCATCAGCTCCATCTGAGCTTTCACTTTTGAGTGACTTATTATTTTCCTAATTTCAGTAGGAGATGTGAGTTGAATTTCAATTTTATCAAATTGCATATGTACTGCCTCTTCCATATAGTGCTTTGCATTTTCTAATGAATAGCTGGATTCTGTTTCTCTACAACACTTAAAATGATTATTATGTTTTCTACTTCTGACTTCTTGTTAACTAACTTTCCATTGTGTTTGATAGAAATACAATCTTCCTGTGCTCTCGGTTGCCCTATTTCCCTTTTAACAATATTCCAAATTACTTTAATTTAATTACGACATGACATAATACATACACATCTGGCCTTTTAATAACTTTTCTTAACACAGTGCAATATTTTTTGTAATGTTTCATCATTTTGGGATCCTCACTCCACCTAGTAAAGAATTGATGCAGTAAATGAAGCAGGCAAAAAGGAATACAAACCTCTCAAAAATGATATCGACAGAAAGTGCAAAATGGCCAAGCAGGCATGGCTAGAGGACAAATGTAATTATGTAGAGGCTTATCTCACTAGGGGTAAGATAGATACTGCCTACAGGAAAATTAATGAGACCTTTGGAGAAGGGAGAACCACTTGCATGAATATCAAGAGCTTTGATGGAAACCCAGTTCTAAGCAAAGAAGGGAAAGCAGAAAGGTGGAAGGAGTATATAGAGGGTCTATACAAGGGCGATGTACTTGAGGGCAATATTATGGAAATGGAAGACTATGTAGATGAAGATGAAATGGGAGATATGATACGGCGTGAAGAGTTTGACAGAGCACTGAAAGAACTGAGTCGAAACAAGGCCCCAGGAGTAGACAACATTCCATTAGAACTACTGACAGCCTTGGGAGAGCCAGTCCTGACAAAACTCTACCATCTGGTGAGCAAGATGTATGAGACAGGTGAAATTCCCTCAGACTTCAAGAAGAATATAATAATTCCAATCCCAAAGAAAGCCAGTGTTGACAGATGTGATAACTACAGAACTATCAGTTTAATAAGTCACAGCTGCAAAATACCAATGCGAATTCTATACAGACGAATGGAAAAACAGAAGCCAACCTCGGGGATGATCAATTTGGATTCCGTAGAAATGTTGGAACACGTGAGGCAATACTGACCCTACGACTTATCTTAGAAGAAAGATTAAGGAAAGACAAACCTACGTTTCTAGCATTTGTAGACTTAGAGAAAGCTTTTAACAATGTTGATTGGAATACTCTCTTTCAAATTCTGAAGGTGGTAGGGGTAAAATACAGGGAAAAGAAAGGCTACTTACAATTTGTACAGAAAGCAGATTGCAGTTATAAGAATCGAAGGGTATGAAATGGAAGCAGTGGTTGGGAAGGGATTGAGACAGGGTTGTAGCCTATCCCCGATGTTATTCAATCTGTATATTGAGCAAGCAATAAAGGAAACAAAAATAAAGTTCGGGGTAGGTATTAAAATCCATGGAGAAGAAATAAAAACTTTGAGGTTCGCCGATGACATTGTAATTCTGTCAGAGACAGCAAAGGACTTGGAAGAGCAGTTGAACGGAATGGACAATGTCTTGAAAGGAGGGTATAAGATGAACATCAACAAAATCAAAACGAGGATAATGGAATGTAGTCGAATTAAGTCGGGTGATGCTGAAGGAATTAGATTAGGAAATGAGACACTTAAAGTAGTAAAGGAGTTTTGTTATTTGGGAAGCAAAATAACTGATGATTGTCGAAGTAGAGAGGATATAAAATGTACACTGGCAATGGGAAGGAAAGCGTTTCTGAAGAAGAAAAATTCGAGTATAGATTTAAATGTCAGGAAGTCGTTTCTGAAAGTATTTGTATGGAGTGTAGCCATGTATGGAACTGAAACGTTGACGATAAATAGTTTAGACAAGAAGAGAATAGAAGCTTTCGAAATGTGGTGCTACAGAAGAATGCTGAAGATTAGACGGGTAGATCACATAACTAATGAGGAGGTATTGAATAGAATTGGTGAGAAGAGGAGCTTGTGGCACAACTTGACTAGAAGAAGGGATCGGTTGGTAGGACATGTTCTGAGACATCGAGGGATCACCAATTTAGTAGTGGAGGGCAGAGTGAAGGGTAAAAATCGTAGTGGGAGACCAAGAGATGAATGCACTAAGCAGATTCAGAAAGATGTAGGATGCAGTAGGTACTGGGAGATGAAGAAGCTTGCACACGCCTAGCTATGAGATATATATCCCTTTTCAGTTTACAAGATATTTTCATCCCTTTAGTAAACCATGGATTTTTTCATGGTTTCTCAAAATTATGTTTCACTGTTTTCTTAGGGAAACTGTTTTTAAATATACTCACAAAGATATCATGAAATACGTTAAATTTTAAATTAGCATCATGTTCCCTGTACACCTCATCCCAGTCTAACTGTTGCAAGCTTTCCCTAAAATTTTGAATAGTTAAATCGTCAACTGAGCGCACCACTTTGGAGGTTTGTTTTACATTACTGTACGGAACTACATCATGTACTGTAACTAGCTGTGCATCATGATCAGACAGACCAAACATATTAACATGGTATGCCAACTGCGAGTAGTAGTTGCGATCATTGGTAAGATTTTACGCAAGTCTTCACAGAAGGAAACCATGCAGGCGGCCATAAGGCTATTGTTACGGAAACGTCGAAGTAACTGTGGAACGGATGTTTTATTGAATATCGGACCCTCTTCCCAAACAATGGAAGTCCAATCCTGCATGAGTTACCAGTATTCCTTTGCTCTGAAGCATTACACACGCTGCACGTGTCGTAGATATAGACTGTGAGGGAAAGTTTGTACGCAGATTGAGCAATTTGTAAAGGTCCTGTGATGCTAGCGCCGGCATGGTGTTATAGTTGTGACCTCAAGCGTATTACTGCTAAATGGCAAGGTAGCGTTTCCACAACCCTTGGGGCCTCAGCGTAGCTCAGCCAATCAGGACGAAATATTTGTGTATTTATATGCTGACGTTCCTCTTGAATCACCCTATCTATTACTGAAAACCAAATAAAAATCGCTACAGTTGTTCCTGAGAGTTTTGACAGATTGAGAATGCAATGTGAGATACTAATGGTAAAATATTTTTATTTATGTTGTATAATTACAAATTTTCCTTTGCTTATACAATGAAACCTTACTTCTTCCCAAATTTCATGGTTGTAGTTCAATAGTGGAGAGGAAAAGAATATTCAGAATCTGTTGGTTGACGCTCAGTTTGGCTTTAGGAAAGGTAAAGGCACCAGAGCGGCAGTTTTGACATGGCTGTTGATAATGGAAGCGAGACTGAAGAAAAATAAAGACATGTTCATAGGATTTGTCGATCTGGAAAAAGCGTTCAACAGTGTAACATGGTGGTAGGTGTTCGAAATTCTGAGGAAAATACGGGAAAGCTACAGAGAAAGACGGGTAATATACAATACGTACACGAACCAAGGACGAATAATAAGACTGTAAGGTCAAGAACAAAGTGCTCGAATTAAAAAGAGCATAAAACAAGGAAGTACTCTTCGTCCCTACTGTTCAACCTATAACCCGAAGAAGCAAATAAAAGGAAAGTTCGAGAATGGCATTAAAATCCATGGTGAAAGAATATCAAGTATATCACTCGCTGATCACACCGGTATCCTCAGTGAAAGTGCAAAAGTATTACAGGATCTGCTGAATGGAATAAACAGTCTAATAAGTACAGAATATGGATTGAGAGTAAACCGAAGGAAGAAGACTCTAATGTGAAGTAGCTGCAATGAGAACAGCGGGAAACTTAACATCAGAGTTGCGAATCACGGAGTAGGTGAAGTTAAGGAATTCTGCTATCTTGGCAGCAAAATAGCTCATGACGGACGGAGCAAGGAGGACATCAAAAGCAGACTAGCACAGGCAAAGACAGCATCCCGGCCAGTAGAAGTCCACTAGTATCTATCATAGGTCTTAATTTGAGGAAGAAATTTCTGAGAATATACGATTGGAGCTCAGCTTTGTATGGTGTTGAATTATGAGCTGTGGAAATACCGGAACAGCAGATGTGGTGCTACAGAATGTGTGTGAAATCTTATTGGACATAACTGCTAGGGTCATCGGTCCCTGGGCTTACACACTACTTAACCTACATTATTAGAAGGACAAACACACATACCCATGCCCGAGGGAGGACTCGAACCTCCGCCGGGACCAGCCGCACAGTCCATGACTGCAGCGCCCAGACCGCTCGGCTAATCCCGCGAAGCCTGAGGTGCTATAGACAAGTGGAAGATTAGGTGGACTTGCGGCTAATGGGGAGGTTCTCCGGAGAATCCAGGAGGAAAGAAATATAGGAAAAACACTGACAAGCAGATGGGACAGGACGTTAGGACATCTGTTAAGACACTGGAAAATAAGTTTCTCTACACTAGATGGATCTGTAGAGGCTAAAAACTGTGGAGGAAGACAGAGACTGGAATGCAAAAAAAAATGGGTCTGAGCACTATGGGACTTAACATCTATGGTCATCAGTCCCCTAGAACTTAGAACTACTTGAACCTAACTAACCTAAGGACATCACACAACACCCAGTAGACTGGAATGCATCCAGCATATAATTGAAGACGTACATTCCAGTTTCCACTCTGAGATGAACATTTGGTACAGTAGAACAATTTGTGGTGAGCAGAATCAAGCCGGTCAGAAAAAACTGATGACTCAAAATATAAAATAAAATAAAGGAAATGAAATAAAAGTCAGGTCTATGGGAAGTCTAGGTTTTGATGGGTGAGTTTGCAAGTACAAAAATGACCACATCTTTTGACTTCACTGAGTTAGAAGCCTTATGGTTTTGCACCACCAGGGGACCGTATACCTTGGTATGTTACTAAAATTTCAACTTGATACCTCTACCCGTTCCTGAAAAAAGTGGTTTTAACAGTTGCACAGACAGAGATACGTTCAACGAAGTGATCCTGTAAGTGTTACGTTTGTACCGACTGAAGTGTGCAATCTAAAGGACTGATGGAAAGTTGATGCTCACGAGGTCGGAAAAACAAGAGATGCAAACACACTCAACAAACACACACAATGACAACACCACACAGAAAAGAACCAGATGGTACACCATGACCTAAACACATAAACTAACACACAGAGTTGCAAACATCCTAAAGAGACAGGGCTTCAAAATAGCATATAAGCCTGGGCAAACCCTTCAATCACACCTAAGCCAGCCAGCTACCAAGAGAGACAAATTCCAACAATCAGGGATATATAAACTTGAATGTCAAAGTTGTGATGCAGTATACATAGGCATGACATGCAGGAATTTTGAAACAAGATACAAAGAACATATCAGATGTTGGAAGTATGAAACAAACCATTCCACATTTGCAGAGCATTTAAAACGCTACAACCATCATCCTACAAACATGGAACAAGAAATGAAAATAATGAGAATAAGCAACCATGACAAACATCTTATACAAATGCAAGAAAACTTCCACATCCAGAAAGCCATAGCAGAAAACAAACATGTGATAAATGAACAAACACACATCAGCACAGGCTCCCTAATACACTTAGTAAAGGAAATGATAACATAAAACACACAGCAAATATATATATATATATATATATATATATATATATATATATATATATATATATCACACCAAAAAACACTCACACACATACACAAACGCACACACAAATGCATACACGAACAGACCACAGATACTTCAATAGTTACACTCATAAGTTTGGCAATAAAATTCGATCTTTGGCAAAAACATTTGACAGTCGGTAACAGAAACCAAAACATTGCTTTAAAACAAGCGTTCAGTGCATAGTGTTGTGGAGTGGGGGAAAAAACGGCAAATTGGCGTTCATAAGAAGAAGAACAACACCAAAAATGCAACAGGAGCGTAATATGTAGGAAATTGTCCACGCAACCTGTAAGTACAGTTCAAAACATTACTACTTAATAGGAAATACCAACCACCAAAACTGTTTATAACCCTTAGGCACAATGACAAAAATGTAAATAAAATAGCTAACATATGTACATATTCCAGGCCACTGATGATGCCTTGCAGAAAATAAAGGCGAAACGCGCATGGCACTATAATTGTGTTTTATTCCGTTGCTGTCAGACGGTCCACAAGTAAAAATTATTAATATACCGTAACAAGAGATGCCGCTTAAGAATTTCGAATAACAGGCTGTGTTCTTAGGACTGAATTATCTAGCGACGAGGACTTGGCCGCGAAGGGACAGCAGCCTTCCTGTATCGGCCGTATTGTGCATTCAGTGCTGTGGACGCTTACGTGGGCGGTGTTACTCTCGGCCGCCACTACTGTTGCTTCTGTGGCCATTAGTTCAAGAGTCTGGATGCAATAACGGAGCAGGGATGAGCGGGCGTACAGCGGAATGCCTCCCCAAAACTGCAGGACGGTCTTTTCGGCAGCATGCATAGTTTGCCGTGTGCTTCGTGCGTGAGGTGTGTTTCAGTCACAAGACACAGGTCAATGTCCTCCTCGTACAGTAATTTGTGGACCTCCCCTGCCTGTTGCTCGAGCCGTTAGCACTCCACGTTCATAGTACTGGTCCTCCGAGGTAAGCAGCCCTTGTGTTGGCCGTCTTGTGCTGCAAGCGCGCCAGTCGCCGCGTTTGTTGTGCTGCGGGTGGACTCTTGTAGGCGAGTCGCGGTCGCCGTGGGCGTTGCCATAATCTATTGCAGTTCTGTTATGCTGTCATTGAAATGGTTTTCTGCGCTGTGGACTCGGCCGCGACGATTTCGGCGTGACATTCGTACGGCTGTGACAGTTTCTTCAGACGCCTGGGACGACTCTGTGGAAGGGGCATGCTGGTGTGGTGTTAGCATTTGGGGGCGGGGAGGGACGGGGCGAGGGTAATCTCGGCCGTAGACCTGACTGTTTGGTGTATACCACGATTACGCCATACTACCTCAGATTGTGCGAGTGTCTGCCCAGGTGATGCCACCGATCTCTGAGCACATTTCGCTGTTTATTCTCAGGTGTAGTGGCAATAGTTACATTTTTCGTTATTGTAGAGTGAGTGTATGGTATTGTAACAGTCGGTATAATGACAACCGTAAATTAGTCACTCTCTTTTCGTCAAAGTAAAGGATGATCCAACTAAGGGAGATGCCTTAGGGAAACGGTAGGTAGCCATCTACATGTCACAGTGATAGTAGTAGAAGAGAAAAAACTGGCCTTGTCTGAGTAGGAATCGCTCCCTGAGGTTTCCGGATAAGCTTAATTATGGATATAGATAATACATCCATCCTGAGAATCGAACTATCGACGATTTTTGCCTGTTATCCATATCGATATTGGCAGGATGTCGATCCCGTGAATTCCAAGACCGTATCAAAATCTCTACAGTAGACCGTAAGATTAGTACGAACATACAAAAAGAAACGTGCAGTTTATACGTGTAGAAAGAAAAGATTTAATAAAATACTTTTAATTTACTTACTAAAACATAACGACAACTTTTGTTTTATGTGTGGATGCTGTAAAGTTTTTCTATTATGCTTTCGACGGATGACGAATGCAATATAAGTTATAATGGTAACAAAGCCTTTTTTATGTGACATAATTACAATGTAGCAATTTTCGAATTTGTACAGTGAGACATTCCTTTTTGCCTAATTTCATGATTCTAGGCCAACCGGAAGTACCTCATAGGTTTTGATGAGTGAGTTTGCAAGTATCAAAATATCTGACATGAATGGCCGTATTTTTAAATATATTGATTTAGAAGCTTAAATTATTACACTACCAAGGGACTATGGATATCAGTATGTGACATAAATTTGAACTTGGCACACCTAACTATTCCAGCGAAAAATGGTCTCAAGAGACGAACAGATATTTTTCCTTGTGGTATAAGCACAAATTTCCACTTCTCGGATTTATTTTTCCTTTACTTGTGCTGTGGAACCTTCCTTTTTGCCAAACTTCATGATTATAGGTCAACGTAAAATACGCTATGAGTTTCGATGTGTGAGTTTGCGAACATCAAAATATCACATAAATGGTCGTATCTTTCGATTGCATTGACTCCGCAACTAAACTCTTTATACAGCTACGGGATCGTAGATATTTGTATGTGACATAAATGTCTACTTTATATATTTAAAAATAAAAAGGTTTCTTAACACACGGATAGAAAAAGATGGACAACAAAGCGGTCCAACAAGGACGGAGTCGGTTTTTACCGACTAAGTTACGGAACCGGAACAATAAAGACAAGGAAAAATAGTGAGTTAGACAATACAAGTGCGCCTCCGCAACGGAGATGTCAACATGAGGGACACTTATGTGGGTGGACCGGGGTTCCCGTACCTACCAGGGATTTTTCTTCGTGAGAGGATACACTCAGCCTCATGATGCTAGCTGAGAAGCTGGCCGACTGAGAGGTAGCGGCTTCAAGGTGGAGACGTCGACAAAGGTCGGGAGTTCAGAGTGCTGACCTCATGCCCTCCATGCCGCATTCGACAATGAATGACAAGATGACACTGCGGTCGTTCGACTATCGCGTGGTCTTGAAGACCATATCGTGCTGTTTCCTTTTTTACACACATTCAAAGAGAAGAAAACGGAGAAGAAAATAAATAATTATCATGAAATTACACGGACATGTAAGTCTGTATATATCAGTCCTTTTCGAACTATATAAAATATTATCTCAGCGTTGAGAACTCTCTTCCCTCTCTTCCACGCACCACTAAGATTATAAGCGCCTTCTTGGCAGAGTTCGATTCTGCCTATTCTAATTTCAACAACCTGCGGGTTCGGGGTTTAGAATAGGCCCGCGGTATTCCTGCCTGTCGTAAGAGGTGACTAAGAGGAGTCTCAAACTTTTCGGCCTATATGTGATGGTCCCCTCTCGGGTTTGACCTCCATCTTTCCAAATTCTTCCGCAGAGCGAGCCAATTGCGGAAGGGCGCCTTACATGGTGCATTTTGTCCATCGTGCATTGAGACCTCAGGCCAGCTTTACCGCCGTCGCATTGCCGCCCCGCTCGTTCTCCATCTTTTGAGCGAGGATGCGTTCCTGTGTGCAATTTCCACTATGTGCAGTGTTGCTTTTTGCGGAGGCGACGACCATGGACTTTATTGCACCTAATATTCAGCACGGTAGCCAGTCCGTTGTGGTGGGGCCGCCATGTACGCTGTTGCTTGTAGCCCCCTGACAACACAGGGATCGCTCTACTGATGCCTGCGCCGTTTACTCCCCATGTATGACATGGAGTAGATGCCCATCTCCCTGGGGCATCAGGACTCCCGGCAATGGCCATCCTGTCAGGTGGCCCTTGCCGTAGTTGGGTGGCGCCCATGGGGAGGGCCCTTGGTCATAGTAGGTGGCATCAGGATGGATGACACACAATGAAGCGTGGCACATCATCTCTTGCTGGTGGTCAGCCACCAGCAGTCTCTAAGCGTTCGAGGGCTCATTTTAAAGGTAACGTGTCTGACCCGAAGTCGTTCCCCTCCCTGGCCACACCATGGGAGGAACCAAAGGCTATGAATGACAACGAAACGTATTCACCCCGGTATCTCGTCTGTACCAGAGCTGATGGGGAATCCTTTGTATCCGTGAAGCCTCGGTTCTTTGTAGAGCATTTAGAGAACAAGTTCGGGGAGGTGGAGGGCTTGTCCAAAATGCGGTCCGGTTCAGTCTTGATAAAAACAGCATCATCTGCGCAGTCACGGGCCTTGCTCACTTGTAAGAAGCTGCGGGATGTTTCAGTTACTATCACGCCCCATAAAAGCTTAAATATGGTCCAGGTCATTATTTTCCACAGGGATCTCCTTTTACAGTCCGATGGCGAGGTGCGCGCCAACTTAGAGCCACGAGGTGTCCATTGCGTCCAGCGCGTCCACCGGGGTCCGAGGGATCATCACGTTGCCACCGGTGCCTTCATCTAGGCCTTCGAGGGTGACACATTACCTGAGAAGGTCAAGGTGATGGTCTACCACTGTGATGTAAAGCCATACATCCCTCCCCCGAGCCGGCCGGAGTGGCCGTGCGGTTCTAGGCGCTACAGTCTGGAACCGGGCGACCGCTACGGTCGCAAGTTCGAATCCTGCTTCGGGCATGGATGTGTGTGATGTCCTTAAATTAGTTAGGTTTAATTAGTTCTAAGTTCTAGGCGACTGATGACCTCAGAAGTTAAGTCGCGTAGTACTCAGAGCCATTTGCACCATTTTGAACCCTCCCCCGATGCGTTGCTTCAAGTGTTGGAAGTTCGGGCATATGTCTTGTCGCTGTGCTTCCAGCTTCATGTGTCGTAATGGTGGTCGTCCATCCCATCCTGTTACTCCATGTGCCCCGCCTCCCATCTGTGTCATTGCGGAGAGCACCATCCCCCTTGTTCGCCTGACTGATTCTGCAGAAGGAAAGGAAAATAATGGAATATAAGACCCTGGACCGACTGACCTAAGCGGAAATTTGGACGGCTTCATCCTGTGTGCATGACGTCTTCTTATGCCGCCACTGTCACTCCTGCTGCAGTTCCATCAGCTGCAGCACTTACAGTCAGCTCTCGTAGTCGAAGGACCACACCTGCCCCCTTGATGATGGGGGGCACTTCACTCGCTATTGCTCCTGTCCCATCTACTTCAGGAGCAACAACCCCCCCCCCCCCCCATCATTGGGGACATCAGTTGCCACTTCCCAGCCAGACAAGCGTAACACTGCTTTGGCTCCTCTCGCAAGTTCCGACCAGCGGAAAAGCGGACACCTGCAAGTGGCTGAAACAACCACTGGTCCCTGGTTGTAGGGCCTCAGGGTCGTCGTCCGTCCCTGAGACTGACCCAGTTCAGCCCTCCCAGCCTGAACCACCTAAGGCACTACGCGAGAAGCAGAAGAAGAAAAAGGTTCCCAAGAATCCCGACATTGCAGAGGCACCCATCCCACCACTTCCTACAAGCTCTGCGTCTGAGGATCAGGTCGAGATTCTGGCATCTGCTGAAGACCTGGATCTCGACGGACCCACGGACGCAATGGATGTCGCTCGCACGGGTACTGAACTGATGGCAGCAAGTGACCCAGGGGCTTAATTTCCATCCCCAGTCCCTTCACGCCTTTCTCAGCCATGGACAATGTTGTCCTCCAGTAGAACTGCGGCAGTTTCTTCGACCATCTTGCTGAGCTCTGACTACTTCTCAGCCTTCACCCTTTCTTCTACTTTGTTCTTCAAGAAATTTTGTTTCCAGCGATGCGAACCCCCGACCTCCGTGGCTGTCAGGGTTATTATAAGAACCGTGCATGGTGGCGTCTGCATCTATGTCCTTCACTCTCTTCACAGCGAGTCTGTCCCTCTACAAACACCTTTAGAGGCTGCCGCTGTTCGGGTGTGGATGCCACAGGCTGTTACTGTCTGCAGTCTCTATTTTCCACCAGATGGTGATGTCTCGCAGCATGTCCTGGCTGCGCTGATAGCCCAATTGCCGCCACCTTTCCTGTTACTGGGCGACTTCAACGCCCATAACCCTCTGTGGGGTGGGTCAGTGGCAACAGGTCGAGGCGCCACTGTTGAGCATGTATTGACACAGCTCGACCTTTCCATTTTAAATGATGGTGCCTTCACACATTTCAGTGTGGCGCATGGCATGTACTCAGTCATCGACCTTTCCATCTGCAGCCCTATACTCTTACCGTCTGTCCAATGGAGTGTGCATGACGACCTGTGTGATAGTGACCACATTCCGATCTTTCTGTCACTGCGACAGTGTCACTCTTCTGGGCGCCCTTGCAGATAGGCTATGAATAAGGCTGACTGGGACTTATTCTCTTCCATGGCTCGCTATTGCGCCTCTTTCGAATGAAGCCATTGATACAGTGGTTCACTCGATCACCACCGGCATCGTTACTGCCGCAGAATCTGCCATTCCCCGTTCTTCTGGGTCCCCTTGGCGGAGGACTGTGCCTTGGTGGTCGCCTGCGATCGCCAAGGCGATTAAAGATCGCCGGTGGGCGCTCCACGTCACAAGCGACATCCCTCAATAGAACACGTCATCCTCTTTAAATGGCGGGCCCGCTAGCTTATTCGCCAACACAAGCAGGAGGGCTGGGAACAGTACGTCTCCACCATTGGCCTCCATATCTCTCCGTCGCAGGTTTGGGCCAAGATTAGGCGCCTCTATGGCTATCGGACCCCTGTCAGTGTCCCTGCGCTCTCACTGAATGGAGCAGTTTGTACTGACTCCGACGTAATTGCAAATCGCTTGGCAGAGCATTTTGCTCTGAGTTCCGCTTCTGCGAATTACCCACTGGCCTTCCGCTCCATTAAAGAGCGGGTGGAACGTCAGAGCCTTTCATTTCACACCCGCCATCCTGAATCCTACAATGTTCCATTCAGTGAGTTGGAATTCCACAGTTCCTTAGCCGCTTGCCCTGATACAGCTCCCGGGCCATATCGCATCCACTGTCAGATGCTGAAACACCTCTCAGTGGACTTCCAGTGACGCCTCCTCGACCTTTACAACCGTATCTGGGTCGAGGGTGAGTTTCCGTCGCAATGGCGGGAAAGCATTGTTATCCCCGTTTTGAAACCTGGAAAGAACCCATTGGAGGTGGACAGCTACCGCCCCATTAGCCTCACCAACGTTCTTTGCAAGTTGCTCGAATGCATGGTGAGCTGGCAGCTGAGTACTCAAGTCTTAGGGCCCTCTGGCTCCATCTCAGGTTGGGTTCCGTAAAGGCCGCTCTGCCGCCGACAATCTGGTGAGCCTGGAGTCTGCCATCCGTACAGCCATTGCCCGCCGTCAGCACCTCGTCGCTGTCTTCTTTGATGCGGAAGGCGTACGATACGACGTGGCGCCATCACATCCTCTCTACGCTTCATGGTTGGGGACTTCAGGGTCCACTGTCGATTTTCCTACGAAATTTTCTGTCGCATCGTACCTTCTGCGTGCAAGTCGCGGCCTCCCATAGTTCCTCCCGAGTTCAGGAGAATGGGGTACCACAGGGATCTGTCCTAAGTGTCCGCCTGTTTTTAATTTCAATTAACAGGCTCGCTGCGGCGGTGGGAACGTCTGTGTCAGCTTCCTTGTTTGCTGACGACTTCTGCCTTTACTATAACTCCATTGACATTGCAGGTACTGAACGTCAGCTGCAGGGCACTATCCGCAAGGCGCAGTCTTGGGCTGTAGCGCATGGCTTTCAGTTTTTGGCTGCCAAGACCTGCGTTATGCATTTCTGCCGGCAACAGTTTACCCTGAGCCACGGCTTTATCATGCTGGCGAACTTCTTGCTGTGGTGGAGACACATTGGTTTTTGGGTGAGGTTTTTGATGCCCAGTTGACTTGGCTCCCACATATTCGCCAGCTTAAACAGATGTGTTGGCGGCATCTTAATCCTCTGCGATGCTTGAGCCACACCAGCTGGGTCGCCGACCGATCTACCCTCTTACGGCTCTACCAGGCGTTAATCCAGTCACGTCTGGATTATGGGAGCCTGGCTTATGGTTCAGCATCCCCATCTGCGTTGCGGGTGCTGGACCCAATCCTTCACAGCGGGATCCGACTTGTACTGGTGTTTCCGGTCTAGCCCTGTGGACAGCATACTTGTGGAGGCAGGTGTCCCTCCACTGCGGTTATGGCGCCAATGTTTACTGGGTGCTTATGCAACGCATGTTTGTGGCTTGCCAGGGCATCCTAATTATCGTCTCCTGTTCCCTCAGTTGGTCGTCCATCTCCCAGAATGTCGACCCCGGTCGGATTGTACAATCGCGGTCCGCGTCAGGGAGCTTCTCTCCGGGCTTGGGGTTTTCCCTCTTCCACCTCCTTTCCGGGCCCCTCTGCATACACCCCCGTGGTGTGTGTCCCACCCTTGCCTTCGGCTCGAATTGGCACAGGGCCCAAAGAACTAAGTTCCTCCGGAGGCCTTCTGCCGCCGCTTTCTTTCCATCCTTGCCATGTATCATGGCTCCGGCGTTGTTTACACTGACGGTTAGATGGTTGCTGGTCGTTTCGGTTATGCTCTCACTCTAGGGCACCATTACGAACAACATTCATTGCCGGCTGGCTGCAGCGTTTTCACTGCTGAGCTGTTCGCCATCTTTCGTGCCCTAGAGTATATCCCCCCCTGCTCAGGTGAGTCCTTCGTTATCTGTACTGACTCCCTGAGTGGTTTACGAGCTATTGACCAGTGTTTCCCTTGCTCTCGTCTGGTGCTAGCTATCCAGAGTCCCTCCATACACTTGCCCGTTGCGGCCGCTCTGTGGTCTTTGTGTGGACCCCAGGCCATGTTGGCATATCAGGCAATGAACATGTAGTCCACCTGGCCAAACAGGCCACCAGTAAACGATCTCTGGACGTTGGCCTCCCGGAGACTGATTTACGAGCATTCTTCTTACGCCGCAAAGTTTTCGCGCTTTGGGACGCTGAATGGCGCGATCTGACCACACCCAATAAACTCCATGCTATCAAGGAGACGACGACTGTGTGGCAGACATCCATGTGAGCCACTCGCAGGGACTCAGTTGTCCTTTGTCGGCTCCGCATTGGCCACACCTGGCTGAGGCACAGTTATTTACTGCGTCGTGAGGACCCGCCCCTATATCACTGCGGGGCGGCTTTGATGGTGGTCCATATTTTGTTGGCCTGTCCCCTTTTAGCTGTGCTCAGGCAGACATTTGCGCTGCCTGATACACTCCCTGCCCTTTTAACAATGGCTCTGAGCACTATGGGACTCAACTGCTGAGGTCATTAGTCCCCCTTTTAACAGATCACACTGCCATGGCAGGCTTAGTTTTGCGTTTTATTCGGACAGGGAGCTTTTATCACTTAATCTGTTTGTCTTTTTTTGTGTTGAGTCTGGCCTTTGGCCTACGATTTTAGACTGAGTTTTTAATGTGTTTCTCAGTGGTTGGCTTTTCCTTTTTGTCTCTATGGTCGGCCAACCACTGTTTCACTCTGTGCGATTTTAATTCCTTTTGTCTGGTCTCTGTCCAAGTCTTTCTTGTCCTGTGTCATCTGCATCTTTTCCATTGTTCGTTTTTATTCTGTGTGGGTGTTTGAAATTTTGGAAAAAGGGACCGATGACCGTAGCAGTCTGGTCCCTTCAATCCCACAAACCAACCAACCAACCATCACCAGCTACTGGTTTCCCAAGCTCTCGCTTTTTAATGTGACCAAGCTATTCCGCGTAGCTTTTGGTCACGGTACTCATGAACTGATCGAAGTAGTTGCTTCTGCACTCATATTCTATCTCATAAATTCTGGGGCCCTGACACCAATACTTACGTTAACCATGTGCAGCATCATCTTTATCTTCTTTTGTAGCCAAAAAATATATCTCTTCTTGAAAGTATCACAACACACTTTCGGTACCGTTCGAGGGTAATATGTACAAATGCCTAGAGCATAAGCATACTCCTTCAAAACAGAAAAACGGTGGAGCTGCTGAGGCATTACCTGCCAAGTTGTCCGGCATAACAAAAATCCGCAAAGAGGCCGTCTCTTTGAGACCTATTTTTACAAGTTGTCCCAACTAAAGGGTACTCAGATATTTAAATGGCTCCCAGACTTGAGAACATCCTTCACAAAATAAGTAAAAACAGATTTCGCCTGTACGATATTTTAGAGGTTACATATGTTTCTGTGGAGGACACACTGATAATTTCGATAGACACTTCCCTGTGGAAACTGTAAAGATGCTTTACCAAGCGTTGACGACCAAATACATCTTGTGCGGCGGTATCCATTACGACATAACCCACGGAACGGCTGTGGATTTTCCACTGATTTCAGGAGTGGCTAAATTATTTTGAGGAGCAAGCAACAAATTTGTCTCCATTTCGCTCTTCTTTGAAATAACGATTTGTCAATGGCACGTATATGGTCTGACCACATGGCGCCGAAGATCTGGAGCCGCTTGTGGATCACATAAATAACACGCATCCGAGCATCTCGATCACTGTCGAAACAAAGATAAAGAAATTTGCGTATTTCAGATATGTTGTTTGGACGAATACCGGCCACTCTGTAAGCCAAAAGTCAATCAACACTCATTTATATCTTAACGCACAGAGATTTCATCATAGAGTCCAGACGTCTTAAATACATTAGAGTACAGTGCTACAATCGTTTCTCACTAAGATTTGGATATTGATATGAAGCATGTGTCCAGAAATAATGACTGTGGGGTTCAAGATACAATGTTAGCGCTCTCCAAGAAACGAAATCGTGAATATGTTGATCAGTCAAGCGACAAATGTGGCGGTCACTGTAGAAAAATGTTTAAGGTGAACCAGAAGTTCACCGACGAGCTCTCAGAGATTGTTCTGGGAGACCTGAGTATTTTGGGGTAATGCAGCAACGGTCGCGACTGCTCTTCACGCTGTTAATGCATTCCCTTTGATTTCTTACTCCAGTTAGCGTTGTATCTCTATAAAAACGAAAATTGTGCACAGCACTGCAAACGTTGAAGGTATGCACTGTGTGTTTTGCTTGCAGTCGCACATCATTCCAGATACGTCGCCACTTTCAGTGCTTACTTGTTTCGATTCATCGCTGCCTTCTAACAGCTACACATCCACCACCACAAATGCCAGTAGAAACAATCACTAAGAAATGTATGCTACCTAATGTGAGTCGATACCCGAACTGAAAACTGTAATGGCAAAATAGAAAAAAAATCTATCACTAGGCAATGTGACTGCTTTCATTCATTAGAAGTCTAAAAATACAGCACCCATCTATGCTGCAGCCTTAACGAAATGATAGTTTTATCTAGTTGCGCCGAAGAAGTGCCGTTGCAGGGCCAGAACTCGTGTGGCTACTCTCCCGGCGTTTATCTACACTATGTGATCAAAAGTATCCGGACACTCCCAGTAAAATACATTTTTCATATTGGGTGCTTTGTGTTGCCACCTAGTGCCAGGTACTCCATATCAGCGACTTCAGTAGTAATTAGACGTCGTGAGAGACCAGAATTGGGCACTCTGTGGAAATCATGGCCGAGAGTTGGGGAGGTTCGTAATGTGTAATAGGCAGACATCTACACAGACCATCACACAGGAACTGCAAACTATATCAGTATCCACTGCAAGTACTATGACAGAAAACTTCATGGTCGAGCGGCTGCTCATAAGCCACACATCACGCCGGTAAATGCCGAACGACAGACACCTCGCTTGGTGTAAGGAGAGTGAACATTGGACGATTGAACCTGTTCACAACGCACGGCCTGTGGCGGAGTGGTTATAAGACAATAACATCCCTGTAATGGACTGGCCTACACAGAGTCCTGACCTGAATTCTATAGAACAGCTTTGGGATGTTTTGGATCCAGACTTCGTGCCAGGCCTCACCAGCCGACATCGATACCTCTCCTCAGTGTAGCACACCGTGTGAAGAATGGGCTGCCATTCCCCAAGAAGCCTTCCAGCACCTGATCGAACGTATGCCTGCGAGAGTGGAAGCTGTCATGAAGGCTAAGGGTGGGCAAACACAATACTGAATTCCAGCATTACCGATGGAGGGCACCACGAGCTTGTAATTTATCTTCAGCCAAGTGCCCGGATACTTTGATCACATAGTGTATGCCTTATAGCAAAAGACATTATACCTAGGTCAGAAAAACAATGTGACTAGAGCTACTTGTTTACATGACAGCTACCATTGCAAGAGCCATTCAGAGTACGAGTTCGGACATGTCTCATGTGTTGTGCACTGTTGTCGTATTGCTCTACTATCTCAGCTAGTGGTGACCAGTCAGCTGTAGACGACAACTGCGGCCTTCAACATAATTTTTGTGATTTGTCCGTATTCATTTTGTTTCTCTGTGTGGAACGTTTCGCCTCGATTTGTCCATACATGCTTTATTTCTCTGTGTGGCATGTTTATTTTTCTGAAAGGGTTAAATTAACTCTGAAAGAGCTTAGAGAAGGGATAAGACTATTAACATCGTGCAAGGCGAACCCAATACTGCATGTGAAAAGGGGAACTTACGTAGATAGTACGCAACCTCTCAGCACCTACTACCGGAACCATATTGCACTTGCAGCTAACGGCGAGCCACCAGTGTCACCCCTTGCATGTTCAACTGTTGATGACTTCCTTATTTAGATCCAGCTATAGACAGAGGTGACAAAAGTCAATATGCAGATGGCGGCAATATCGCCTACACAAGGTATAAGAGGACAGTGCATTGGCGGAGCTATCATTTCGTAGTCAGGTGATTCATCTGAAAACGTTTCCAAAGTGATTATGGCCTATGGCCGGGAATTGATAGACTTTGAACGCGGAATGGTTATTGGAGCTAGACACATGGACATTAAATTTCGGAAATCGTTAGGGAATTCAACATTCCAAGATCTACAGTGTCAGGAACGTGCTGATAGTACCAAATTTCAGACACTGTCTCTCACGACGGACAACGCAGTGGCCGACGGCCTTCACTTAACTACCGAGAGCAGCGTCGTATGCTTACAAGGGAACCTCCCCATCGAACCCCCCTCAGATTTAGTTATAAATTGACACAGTGGATAGGCCTTGAAAAACTGAACACAGATCAATCGAGAAAACAGGAAGAAGTTGTGTGGAACTATGAAAAAATAAGCAAAATATACAAACTGAGTAGTCCATGTGTCAGATAGGCAACATGAAGGACAGTATTAGCTGATGAGCGCCGTGGTCTCGTGGTTACAGTGAGCAACTGCGGAACGAAAGGTCCTTGGTTTGAGTCCTCCCTCGAGGGAAAATTTTACTTTTTTTATTTTCGCAAAGTAACGATCTGTCCGTTCATCCATTGACGTCTCTGTTCACTGTAATAAGTTTAGTGTCTGTGTTTTGCGACCGCACCGCAAAACCGTGCGATTAGTAGACGAAAGGACGTGCCTCTCCAATAGGAACCGGAAACATTTGATCGCAAGGTCATAGGTCAACCGATCCCTCCACAGGAAAACACGTCTGATATATTCTTTACGATACTGGTGACGGCATGTGCGTTACATGACAGGAATATGTTGTCGACCCACCTAACTTGCACACTTGGCGAATGGGTAAAAAGATTCTTCTACCTTACCCGATTTAGGTTTTCTTGTGGATGTGATAATCACTCCCAAAAAAGTGATGAAAACATAGGCGTTTGTCACATAAACTGCATCAAATGAATGCAACAGTTTCACAGTCGCACAGTTTTCCCTGTGCTCTGTCAAAACATATGTTTTTTACGTTTTCAAATGTTTCCGTACGTAGACCGTCAAATCCTGTATATGTCCAAGCAAATCTGAACATGTCCTGGAATTTTGGAGAGCGAAGTTGATTATGTGTGAGTGCCTGAACTTTGATAATTATCTGAAAATAAAAAATTAAACTTTTCACTCGAGAGAAGATTTGAACCAAGGACCTGTCATTCCGCAGCTGCTCACGCTAACCATGGGACCACGGCGCTCGTAAGCTTACACGTTTCTTGATGTTGCCTACCTTGCGCATGCACTACTCAGTTTGTATATTTTGCTTATTTTTTTCATAGTTCCAGACAACTTCTTCCTGTTTTCTCGATTGATCTGTGTTCAGTTTTTCAAGGCCTATCCCTGTGCCAACTTATAACTAAATCTGAGGGGGGGTGCGATGGGGAGGTTCCCTTGTTAGATCTGTCATCCTAACAGGCAAGCAACACTGCGTGAAATAATTGCAGAAATTAGTGTGGGACGTACGAGCATCTTATCCGTTGTATGGCGAAATTTGGTGTTAACGTGCTGTGGCAGCAGACGACCGACGCAGTTATCTTTGCTAACAGCACTACATCACCTGCAACGCCTGTCCTGGGCTACCACATCGGTTGGACCCTAGAAAACTGGAAAACCATGGTCTGGTCAGATGAGCCCCAATATCAGTTGGTAACAGCTGATGGTAAGGTTCGAGTGTGACACGGACTCTACGACGCCATGGACCCACCTAGTCAACAAGGCACTGTGCAAGCTGCTGGTGGCTCCATAATCGTGTGGGCTATGTTTGTATGTAATGGACTGGGTCCTCTGGTCGAACTGAACCGATCATTGACTGTGTATGGTTATGTGTGGCTACTTCGAGACAGTTTGCGGCCATTCATGGACTTCATTTTCCCAAATAACGATGGATTTCGCAGGTCTGTGACACAAAAACTGTTTCAAATTTATTAAGTGATTTTTATAGTGTTTCCAACACTGATTTCGGGAAAAATAGTGAAAAAATTCCATCACGTATAGTTATTTCACAAACTGCTTGTCTAGATTTAGCTTTTCTCGATATTTCAGCACTCTAGTGAGCTTGAATTTTGGTTTTTAGGATCTCCATAAACTGTTACTTAGCCGCTTTTATACTAGATATAAGTAAGATAAAGAGTATTTATGAGAAACCAGCAGTAATTTCATGTCAGTTCCTGTCTGTCGCGCTGCCCCTCCCCCTCGCCCCCCCCCCCCCCCCCCCTCATCACCAAGCAGTAAGCTTCTGCTAGTGTCTTCTGTTCACAGTACCTCTTCACTCTGTGCTGTTCACATGTTGTTATTACTAGTGCTTTAAAGCAGTGAGTGTTTTCTTGTGTTGTGAAGTTGTTTTATGGACAATGGAAATTGGCTACCAGAGGATGTATAAAGTCGCCAGATTGCTTCTACTACATCTGGGGTAACTATACCGTTAAAAAGCAAAAAAGAAACATTTCCGATTTTGTTGAAAAAGTATATTTCGCCTATTTTTGGTATAAAGTCAGGCGATCAAGATAAGCCTTGGGCTCCATACAAAGTTTGTTCAATGTGTGTTGAAGAACTGAGGCAATGGTTTCGACGTAAAAAGCAGTCCTTACGTTTTTGAATACCAATGGTTTGGAGGGAGCCAAAAAATCATAGTGATGATTGCTGTTTAAAAACAAAAGGGATTTTTCTTACCCTAACATTCCATCAGCCATTCTCTCTGTTCCTCATGGACCTGAATTACCAATACCCTCTCCTTCAGATTCTTTGGATGATATAGATGATCATGAGCCATTGGCTCAGCAAGTTGATAAGAAGACAGAGATTGCTACGATCCTGGCACAACCGATCCCATTCCATTCTCACAATCTGAACTGAACGATTTAGTCAGAGACATAGGCCTTTCTAAAGAATCGGCAGCGGTTTTAGTATCTAAATTGAAAGATAAACATGTAGGCTCTGGGTATATCCTTTTCTTGGTATCGATAGAGGGAAAAGGAGTTTGTATCTTTCTTCTCTCAAGAAGGTGGCCAGATGTTTTGCAATGATGTTCCTGGACTTATGGCACGTTTCAAGATAGAATGTGATCCTGATGAGTGAAGACTTTTTATTGATTCTTCAAAAAGAAGCCTTAAAGCAGTACTTGTACACAATGGCAATAAGTATGCTTCTATACCAGTTGGACACTCGGTTCACTTAAAAGAATGTTACGAAAACCCTGAACCGGTTTTAAGCAAACTCTGCTATTCAGACTATTCAGACTACAAATGGACACTGTGTGGTGATTTAAAAGTGATTTCAATGTTGCTTGGTCAACAAAGCGGCTATACAAAGTTCCCTTGCTTTCTCTGTGAATGGGACAGTACAGGCAGAAAGCAACACCAAATTAAAAATGGCTTTGCCGTTGAGAAAAACCTTACTGGTGGGGGTTAAAAATTGTTGAGGGGAAAAGCTTTGTCGATCCCATAAAGGTGTTACTTCCACCACTTCACATTAAGTTGGGGCTGACCAAACAATTTGTTAAGACATTACCAAAAGAAAGGGAGTGTTTCAGATATCTTTGTGGACAGTTTCCTGGTTTATCCGACGGAAAGCTAAAGGAAAGAATCTTTGTCGGACCAGGCATTAGAAAACAGACTCAATTATCTTCGCTAACAGCACCACATCACCTGCAACGCCTGTCCTGGGCTACCACATCCATCGGTTGGACCCTAGAAAACTGGAAAACCATGGTCTGGTCAGATGAGCCCCTATATCACTTGGTAACAGCTGATGGTAGGTTTCGAGTGTGGCGCGGACCCTACGAAGCCATAGACTCACCTTGTCAACAAGGCCATTCATGTACTTCACTTTCCCAAAGAAGGATGGATTTTATAACGTTGGAATAACTATGATAAATTGCTTAAATTTTGTTATTATACTCAAAAATACTCCCTTTTTTGTGAGAAAACCTGACGTGATAGATAAAAATGGATTGCATTTTTGAAATCAGGGCTGAAAAGTACATAAAAGTCAGTTGTCAAATTTCAAACAACTTTCAAAAAATATTTTTTTGCAGACCTGTGTTTTTTTATGGATTTCAATGCACCGTGTTCCATGGACCACAGCTGTTCGCGACTGGTTTGAAGAACATTCTGAAAAATTCAAGCGAATGATTGGGCCATCCAGACCACCTCACATGTATCCCATAGAGCATTTATAGGATAAAATGGAGAGTTTAGTTCGTGCAGAAAATTCTATACTGGAAACACTTTGGCACTTATGATTGGCCGTAAAGGCAGCATGGCTCACTATTTTGCAGGGGACTGTTAACGACTACTTGAGTCAATGAAACGTCGATTTTCGGCACAATGTTGGGAAAAAGTAGGTATGACACGACATTAGGAGATATCCCATTCCTTTTGTCGCCTCAGTGCAAGCTACTAATAAAAATACACTGTCTGCCAAAAGAACGTGGAGCACTCAGAAGGTATACTCTGCTATCAGTGTAATTTCCCACATATAGACGCCATCGGTGGGCTTATGAATGATCAGAGTAGCATCCCTTTGGGACAGTAGAATGACCACCAGAATGCATTATTCTTGAATGAAATCCTCACTTTGCAGCGGAGTGTGCGCTGATATGATTATTCTTGTTCGTTTTTAGTGTTATTACGAGGACTGGTAGGGTGCATAACGACCGTAAACACTGTCAGATGTCGCGTGATCACTGTGTAAGACATAAAGGTACTGCGTACTCGTGTGACAGCATTACCTGCACCTGATTGAGTTTGGAAGGGGTCTTACTGTGGGTGACATAGTGTGTGTAGCCATCGGTTATGACTTCGGGGAAGAGCCGATAGTGACTGAGAGCTGTGACACCAGAACAATAGCTCTCAGACATCCTGCATCTTCAGGTGTTACGTCTCCTGTTACAGTACCGTGGAGCAATTTTTCTAATTGGCAATGCTATTCTACACATGGCGGATATCTCTGTAAATTGTGTGTGTGATTCAGAGATACTTCCGTGACCAGAAAGATTTCCAGATCTGTCCCAGATAAACAACTGTGGGACGAACTCAGAGGTCAGCTTCGTTCGGGTGCAAATATTCAGGATATCAAGGACAAAATACAAATGAAATGATAATTAAATCAAGACCCTAAGCTGTCGAGAGGCTTCGATATACATCAACGGGGACCGTTGAAAATGTGTGCCCCGACCGAGACTCAAACGCGGGATCTCCTGCTTACATGGCGGACACGCTATCCATCTGAGCCACGAAGGGCACAGAGGGTAGTGCGACTGCAGGGATTTATCCCTTGCACACTCCCGTGAGACTCATATTCCCAACTTAATGTCCACACACTACATTCGTAGTGCCCCTGCTTGTTACACTCATTACTCGCGGCAGAGGATCTTATCGAGTCCGTCAGAGTTCGGGCAATGCGTGTGCATCCAGCACAGAAGAAGAAGGTCAATGGCCGGTTAGCCATAACTACGAGGGCCGTTCAGAAAGTAACCTCCGGTTGATTTAAAAAAATACACCAAGTTAAATAAAAATATTTTAATATATACATCTTACAACTACATCTTTGCACTATTTTTCTACGTAGTCTCCATAGCGATTGAGGCACTTATCGTATCTCTTCACAAGCTTTGAAATTCCTTCTGCATAAAAATCACCCGCTTGTGCCTGGAGCCAGCCTGTGACCGCATCTTTGAGCTCTTCGTCGTCATCAAACCGCTGTGACCCGAGCCATTTCTTCAAATGCATGAAGAGGTGATAATCACTTGGCGCCAGGTCTGGGCCGTAAGGTGGATGGTTGATAACGTCCCACTTGAAGGACTCAAGAAGGGCCGTTGTTCTGCGAGCAGAGTGAGGACGGGCGTTATCGTGCAAAAAAACGATACCGGAAGTCAGCATACCACGGCGTTTGTTCTGTATAGCCCGTCGTAACTTTTTTATTGTTTCACAGTACACGTCTTGATTAATGGTCGTACCACGTTCCATGAATTCAACCAACAACACCCCTTTGGCATCCCAAAACATCGTTGCCATCAGTTTTCTGGCAGAAAAATCTTGCGAGGCTTTTCTTGGTTTGGTAGGCGAATTTGAATGTGCCCACATCTTTGATTGTTCTTTTGTCTCAGGGTTCACGTACTTAATCCAGGTTTCGTCACCGGTCACGATTCTGTTTAACAATGGTTCTCCTTCGTCCTCATAACGTGACAGAAAGTCTAATGCAGAGGCCATTCTTTGAGTTTTGTGGTGGTCGGTAAGAATTTTGGGCACCCATCATGCACAGAACTTACGGTAACCCAATCTTGCTGTCACTATCTCGTACAAGAGAGTCTTAGAAATCTGTGGAAAACCAGTAGACAACTCCGACATTGAGAAACGTCGATTTTCACGAACTTTTGCATCAACTGTCTGAACGAGTTCGTCAGTCACCAATGATGGTCTACCACTCCTCTCTTCATCATGAACGTTTTCTCGTCCACTTTTAAATAAACGTACCCATTCACGGACAACTCCTTCACTCATAACTCTTGGTCCGTACACGGCACAAAGCTCACGATGAATAGCTGCTGCAGAATATCCTTTGGCTGTAAAAAACCTTATGACAGCACGCATTTCACATTTGGCGGGGTTTTCTATTGCAGCACACATTTCAAACTGCCACAAAAACTAAACTAGCGCAGGTACGACGTTCACTCGACCACGGCTTGATGCCGACTGACCTGTTGAGTGCGTGAACGGACAGATGGCGTCGCTACTCCCCCCACAACCCGCACTGTGACCAATCGGAGGTTACTTTCTGAACCGCCCTCGTATATGAAGATGATATCTGTTCTTTCGGACCAGGTAGCCTCAGGAGAGAATGCAACTCTTCGCACTGGAACCAGTGTATGCATCCAGGATAGGAAGGGTGCAACGTCATACTGATAAGTGGGCTCTTACTGTCAAGTTATTTGTTATTTTGACACTACCTTGTAAGCATTGAAATAACATCACATATCCGTGAACTTTCATTTCGACTCGCGCTCCTTCTGGGTGCTTCAGTTTTTTGAAAGGCAGTGTATATGATCTGTGCGATGTTTCTAGACGTATCGCGCGATAAAACTTCTTTACCATTGGTTAAGGATGGGTCTGTTTCTCATCTCGTCAGAGTGGACGCGAAGGTCGACTTGACGGCTGTCCCCACCAACTTTCTGCAGTCGTTGACGACCAATAACTGCGGGGCGGCCATCAAGCGGCAAGTGCTGGCACTTATGTGGAATATGGACGCTATAAACAACTGCCGGAATTGAATACCAGTTTGATCGGAAGTGTGTATTGCTAATCTTCCAGTTTACACGCCTGAGAAGCATGTCGCTCGGATTTGGTGGAGGGTGGTCTTCGTATTGTGTCTGCTGTTTGGTATCCATAGAGATCACTGGCAAAATGGAATGGTTCAGCCGTACGGACTTGTTTGGTGAGTGCCTTAACGTGTAGATTATACGAGGTGCTGTTTGGAGCTATCTTCTGTTCTTTATGCTGCGTGGGTTAGGCTCGAATCAACCTCGGTATTAACGGTTCCGCTATCATTGGTAAATCTGTGACTGATATTTCCGATTATTGGCTTTGAGCCCTGTTAACAATCTATGAATTTTTAATGAGTTTCTTCTTCAATCGATCCTGTAATCAGTATAAACGCAAGTTCTGTCTCAGTTTAAGCCATGTCGGCGCTCTCGTTCAAATTTTATTTATACACTCTTTTATGGAACTGGCCTCAGTAACCTCACTTTAAAATCAAGGTATACTACTTGGCAACCGCTGCGGAACACAGGCGTTGTTCAACGAGAATAATCACAGGCAATGATGGGCGACATGATACAGTACATAAGCAACAGAGATGAAATATCACATTTACAACGCAAAATGGTACAGATTTCACAACATGGGAAAGTACAATAACAGACGTAAATAACGCTCATATTTGGCTGGCTGTGAGCACTATGGGACTTAACTTCTAGCGTCATCAGTCCCCGAGAACTTAGAACTACTTAAACCTAACTAACCTAAGGACATCACACACATCCATGCCCGAGGCAGGATTCGAACCTGCGACCGTAGCGGTCGCGCGGTTCCAGACTGTAGCACCTAGAACCACTCGGCCACATCGGTCGGCGCTCATATTTGACACAAACACCCACCACAATAGTTGATATAAGAGTCTCAAAAAGGAATATGCCCTCCACAGGTACTAATGCACTTATTCATGCTAGTTACCAAACTTGAGAAGTTATTGGGGGACGTTGTCCCACTCATCCGTCAAGGCGGTTTTCAGTTCTTGAACGGTTCGGAGACGGGGTTTTCATCGAGAAACACGTCTGCCAAGAGCATCCTAGGCATACTCTGTAGGTTTTAGGTCCTGAGAGCACGGAGTCCATCCCATACATTCAGTATCATCACTTTCCCATGTATCCGACACCTCAGCAGTCGTGTGTGGGCGTTTATTGTCTTCCAGAAAGTTAGGACCTACTGCACCCATAAACAGACGAAGATAGTTCAGAATGATCTCCCTACAATACCAGTGTGACGTGCCGTGCCGGTACCTCGGGCATATGTACGCAGCGGTGATGGAATATTGTGCGTAATACCTGCACACATCATAACGCCTAGACAATACCGAGGACTTTCATGAACATTCTGTGGTGTGTAACGTATTCCCCTGTCTCTCCATACTAACTGGTGGCCAGAATCGGTTGCCACAGTGACTGCTGTTGCTGACTCCAGACAACAAGCTCAGTACACCAAGTATTTCTTGACAAAGGGGTGATTGAATTGGGATGCTTTTAACAGGCTTCCGAGCTTACAAACCAGCATGATTTAATCACCACGAAATGGTTCTTGCAAAAACACTTGTACCACTAGTGGTTGGAAGGTCTGCACCAAGCTGCATAGTAGTGAGATGTCAGTTCCTTTTCGCCACTGGGGCTACGCATCTATCTTTTAGCGGTATGGAGATCCGTCTAAGACCACTGGCGTGCATCCCCATATCATTTCCACCTTTAGCGGTCTTTCTTCGAGACGACACTTTTGGATAAAACGATTGCTGTGAACACAGCAGCGACACTTTTACCGTCTTTGAGCCGTCCACCTGCACCTCCACGATCGCGAGCACTGAAATGATGTCTTGCAGACGTGTTGCCGTTGCACATGGCAGGTCGGACTAATCGGTTTCACACGAACTTTCATCAAACACCGCACTGTATGAACTGAGAGGGTTCGGTCTAAGGCATTGCTGTCATGGACTGTGCGGCTGGTCCCGGCGGAGGTTCGAGTCCTCCCTCGGGCATGGGTGTGTGTGTTGTCCTCAGGATAATTTAGGTTAAGTAGTGTGTAAGCTTAGGGACTGATGACCTTAGCAGTTGAGTCCCATAAAATTTAACACACATTTGAACATTTGTTGAATTGAGAGGGTTTGTGGATAGAGGGATCCTGCCTACAGTTTGCTGCAGTTAACATGCCCCGCTGTTTACTTTTCCGTTTACTATCATTAGTCGGGTATTCCGTAGCAATTGTCCGTTGGCCTGTAACCATTGGCAGTTGTTTCTTACCAGGTGTCAATTGTTCCTTGGCACTTGTAAGGCAGTATACATCGCTAAAGGTCTGTGTGTGCCCCTGTTACAGAACTCCTATCGCGTTCTGGTCTGGTTTGCTATTTGTCAGTATTACTCGTGCTGGCTTTGTTACTCAGGGTTAAATTTTACTGCTTGTTGTGGAAGCCATCTGGTTGTCGCTCGTTAAATTTTACTTATACTTGTTTTACCGTTGCCCCTCTGTTTCACTTTTTTTTAGTGACTCATTGCCTGTTGTAATGTATCGAGCGAGTTGGTGCAGTGGTTATCATACTGGACTCGCATTCGCGATGACGGCGGTTCAAACCCGCGTCCGGCCATCCTGATTTAGGTTTTCCGTCATTTCCCCAAATGCCGGGATGGTTCCTTTGAAAGGACACGGATGACTTCCTTCCCCATCCTTCCCTAATCCATTGGGACCGATGATCTCGCTGTGTGGTCCCCTCCCCTGAATCAGCCCCTGTAACAACTAAATGGTTTCTTAATGTTGGATTTATAATTATGGAACGCTTGTCAGCTGAAATGTTTTCCTCTCTTTTTTTTTAGTTCATACCCCGCTTTATTCTATCTATGTTGAAACAGAACACAATGGGGTGAAACTCGGCGGTTTTTTTTCTCCAGTTAAATTGTTCTGTTGATAATTTTAAATTTAATTTTCCACTTGCTTGCATTCAACCGCATTTCTCGGTCTTTACCTGTTAAACTAATGTATAGTAACTATTTGTAATGCCATTTTAAAAATAAATTTATCTGTACCGGATCCAGTCTTACGTTTTGATACTTTCCACCTTATCCCTCTCAGGTCCTTACTTGCTATATCATTTCAGCATAGTGCTTCATAAGCCCTATGTTATTTAAATTTCGCTAATAAGGGAAAACTTTGTTCTTGTCATTTGTACACATAAATATGAATTTCAAATTCCTGAAAACTGTTATCTAGGAAAATTCTTATCATTTAATGCAGCACGTTAGGATTTCATTTCGGTACATAACATTTTGCTTTGCCAGTATTAGGTGATGAAGAGTAGGTTGAAGTTTAAGAGATTAGTCAGGAGAAATCCGTGCACAAAGAAGTGGATATGGAAGTACTAAAGAATGAAGAGATACGTTTGAAGTTCTCTGAAGCTACACATATTGCCGCGAGGAATAGTTCAAGAGGCAGAGGAGTTTTAGAAGAATGGCCACTTCTAAAAATGGCAGCCACAGAAGTTGGAAACAGACACACAGGTACAAAGAGGGTTACTGCGAAGAAGGCATTGGTAACAGAAGAACTGTTGATCGACGAAAGAAGGAAATACAGAAATGTTTAGGGAAATTCAGAAGTACAGACGTACAAGTCACTTAATAATGAAATAAATAGGAAGTGCAGGGAGCTAAGACGAAATGGCTGCATGAAAAGTGTGAAGAAATCGAAAAAGAGATGATTGTCGGAAGGTCTGACTGAGCATACAGGAAAATCAAAACAACATTAGTTGAAATTAAAAGAAAGGGAAGTAACAGTAAGAGTGCAACAGGAACTCCACTGTTAAATGTAGAGAAAAGAGGGGATAGGTGGAAAGAGTACACTGGAGTCGATTTATAAGAGACAGGGGATCCAAATTTAGAATCAGAATTGGAAAGAGGTATGGGAGACTTAAGATCAAATGAAGCAGAAGGGATACAGACAATTCAACCAGAATTTCTAAAATCATTACGGCAGGTGGCAACAAAACAACTATTCTCGTTGGTGTGTAGAATTTATGAATCTGCAACATACCTACTGACTTTCGGAAAAACATCATCCACACAATTTCGAAGACTGCAAGATGTGACGAGTGCGAGAATTATCCAACAGTCAGCTGAACAGTTCACGTATCCATTTTGCCGACAATACTAATGTACAGTGGAATGGGAAAGAAAATTGAGGATTTATATGACGACGTCCGCAGCTCGTGGTCGTGCGGTAGTGTTCTCGCTTCCCACGCCCGGGTTCGATTCCCGGCGGGGTCAGTGATTTTCTCTGCCTCGTGATGACTGGGTGTTGTGTGATGTTCTTAGGTTGGTTAGGTTTAAGTGGTTCTAAGTTCTAGGGTACTGATGACCATAGATGTTAAGTCCCATAGTGCTCAGAGCAATTTTATATAACGACCAGTTTGGCTTTAGGAAAGGTAAAGGCACTATAAAGGCAGATCTGACGCTGCGGTTGACAATGGAAGCAAGACGAAATGAAAATCAAGCAAGACACGTTCGTAGGATCTGCCGATCTGGAAAAAGCGTTCGACAATATCAAATGGTGGAAGATGTTCAATATTCTGAGGAAAATAGCGGTAAGCTCTAGGGAGAATTGGGTAATATACAATATGTTCAAGAGGCAAGAGGTAATAATAAAGAGTGGAAGATCATGATAAAATTGCTTGGGTGAAAAAGGGTGCAAGACAGGGATGTAGTATTTCGACGTTTCTGTTCAATTTATTGACTGAAGAAGCAATGATGAAAATAAAGGAAAGGTTCACGAGTGGAATTAGAATTCAAGATGAAAGGATGTCAGCTATACAATTCGCTAATGAGATCGCTGTTCTCTGTAAAATGGAGAAAAAAATTAATTTGAGGAAAAAATTGAGAATATGCGTTTGGAGTACAACATGGTATTGTAGTGAAACATAGACAGTGGGAAAACCGGAACAGAAGAGAATCTAAGCATCTGAGATGTGGTGCTATAGAAGAATGTTGTGATTTAGGTGGCCTGATAAGGTAAGGTTTACAGCAGAGTCGACGAGGAAAGGACTACATGGAAAACATCGACAAGAAGAAAGGACATAATCGTAGCACATCCGTTAAGGTATCACGGAATAACTTCCGTGGTACTAGAGTGAAAAAACCGTAGAGGAAGACAGAGATTAGATTACGTCAAGCAAATAATTGAGAATGGTAGATCTACATTGAGATGAAGAGATTGGTACAGGAGTAGAGTTCGTGCCGGGCCGCATCAAACCTGTCAGAAGACAAATGACTAAAAAAATAAAAAAATGCTTTCGTGACATGCTGATGTAAATTTTCGTTTAGATTTCGGTATTTTTTGTCTCATTTTAAACTTTCCGCGGCAGTGGCAGTTGTAGCACGTTTTGAAATTTAAGTCATATCGTTGATGGTGATCAAAAGTGTGTAGTGATTGCATCTGCAAAATTTCGAGTGTACTAAGTTTTTCTTGGGCCTCGTGGTTTCTGTACATCTGTAGAATGCTCAAGAGCGTGTGCACGACAGAACTGAAAAGTCAACAGCTGTCGCCTTTCTGTTTTATATCGCCATTAACAGAGCAACCCCTTCTCTGCAACGAATGTTGTCACATGACGTCGAAAACACACGAAGCCGTTGGAAGGTAAAACGATTTTCAGACTCACAAATGTTTGTTTCACGGAAATACTGGTGTGTACATTACTGCAGACTCACAATGGTCACCGTGTTGTATTCGGAATTATTTTAGCGAGTTATCGCCGGACTGCGCTGTGTGCGGCACCTGCAAAAGTTCACAAAGCGATAAAACAAAAGGAATCACTTGTGTGGCGACAGCGGTCGCCGGGGATGGGCGGCTCTCACTCTACAGCGCAAACGACTATTGGTGAATCATGTGTGGAATAAACGGCTCTGCGATTTATGCTGCTGCTGCCGGCGCTCTCTCGGCTCCTATTTCCATTCGCCGATGCATTCACGTCGTTCGCTTTTTGTCACTCGTTGTCAGCCGATAATTCGCAGTGAACTCTCGACAACCCTTTGCCCGCTGAAATTCCTATATGCGCACGCGTGCTTACACACACTCATACACAAACACACACACGAGACATGTTTTCCCATATTTCATGATTCGTTTGCCTCAACTGTAGCGATTTCGTAATTTCTGTGGCTACATCTCCATTTCCGAGAACGTGCTGAAAACTCATCTGCTGTACCTTTCTCCGAGACACAATCCTTCCCTGTAGTTTGAACTGCTACTACCAGTGTTTATCGGTTTCTAATTTTTTTTCCTGAGATTTCCTCTTCTAGTGCTTAGTGGAATCATAGGTAATGCGACCAAATCCTGCCCAAAACAATTTGTAAAATTTTTTGTTGGGAGCATGGGGGCTATGTTAGTAGGCTGTTTAGGTTTTTATGTTGGTAACGCCATGTAGCGCTCTATATGAAAATCACTGACTGTGCTGTGTGCAGTCTGTGGCCGGTTTGCATTGTTGGAATTTGCTATTGTAGTTTTGGGCAGCTGGCTGTTAACAGCGTGTAGCGTTGCGTAGTTGGAGGTGAGCCGCCAGCAGTGGTGGATGTGGGGAGAGAGATGGCGGAGTTTTGAGAGCGGATGATCTGGACGTGTGTCCATCAGAGACAGTAATTTTGTAATACTGGATGTCATGAACTGATATGTATATATTATGACTTTTGAACACTATTGAGGTAAATACATTGTTTGTTCTCTATCAAAATCTTTCGTTTGCTGACTATGCCTATCAGTAGTTGGGCCATTCTTTTGTAGGGATTATTGAAAGTCAGATAGCGTTGCGCTAAAAATATTGTGTGTCAGTTTAGTGATGATCAGAATAAGTAAAGGGAGAAATGTCTGGGTACGTTAAGTTTTGCTCAGCTGTTTCAAAATCAAATAACGTAAGGGGCTTATCAGAACAGTAATTCATTAATTTTTCTAAGGAGGCTTTTCTCACTGTTTGCATTTCCAGGCGTTTTGCTGAAAGCACAATGAAAAATTTTTGAATTAAAAAATTACCTGTTAAAATCTTGTGTGGGATGTCCAAGACAACTGACTGAGTTGCTAATTAGATATTATTAGATAATTTGGTTTAGAAAAATTACATCTGTAATTGCATGCATTCAGCCCTAAAATCTTTCATAGCTCTATGCCCAATGATCGGCCATTGTCGTTGATGCAAGTCTGACGATAAGAGATGCCAAAGCTTCCTAGGTTCTCTGGTACTTCTACATCTACATCTACATCCATACTCCTCATGCCACCTGACGGTGTGTGGCGGAGGGTACCTTGAGTACCTCTATCGGTTCTCCCTTCAATTCCAGTCTCGTATTGTTCGTGGAAAGAAGGATTGTCGGTATGCTTCTGTGTGGGCTCTAATCTCTCTGATTTTATCCTCATGGTCTCTTCGCGAGATATACGTAGGAGGAAGCAATATACTGCTTGACTCCTCGGTGAAGGTATGTTCTCGAAACTTCAACAAAAGCCCGTACCTGAACTACTGAGCGTCTCTCCTGCAGAGTCTTCCACTGGAGTTTATCTATCATCTACGTAACGCTTTCGCGATTACTCAATGATCCTGTAACGAAGCGCGCTGCTTTCCGTTGTATCATCTCTATCTCTTCTATCAACCCTATCTGCTACCGATCCCACACTGCTGAGCAATATTAAAGCAGTGGGCGAACAAGCGTACTGAAACCTACCTCCTTTGTTTTCGGGTTGCATTTCCTTAGGATTCTTCCAATGAATCTCAGTCTGGCAGCTGCTTTACCAACGATCAACTTTACATGATCATTCCATTTTAAATCACTCCTAATGCGTACTCCCAGATAATTTATGGAATTAACTGCTTCCAGATGCTGACCTACTATATTGTAGCTAAATGATAAGGGATCTTTCTTTCTATGTATTCGCAGCACATTACACTTGTGTACATTGAGATTCAATTGCCATTCCCTGCACCATGCGTCAATTCGCTGCAGATCCTCCAGCATTTCAGTATAATTTTTCAATGTTACAACCTCTGCCACTTTCTGGAGAGAGCAAGCAGCTAGAGAACTTTGGGGCTGGCTGTTTTTCACGACGTCGGACACAAGAGTAAGCAGAGGTGGGCTATAGAGTGGTGCTGTAACTGTCGTCGTAGAACAGCTGGATAGGAGCAGAAATGATACCGAACAAGTTAACACGACAAAGGAAGATTCACTTAACTTGTATTCCTCCAAGCTGACGAAGACTCGTTAAAGAGAATGCAACAATAAACATAATCCAGCTCATACAATAGCAGCAAGGATGACGAACTAGAACACGAACGATGGTGTCGAAACCATGACTAGGCGACGCCTATGCAGTGACAGCGAAGAGGCTCCAAGTGCGAGTGAGCCGCGTCGCTGCCTCCGGGCGTTCTAAACTGAAGAGCCAAAGAAACTGGTACACTTGCCTAATACCGTGTAGGGCCCCCGCGAGCAGGCAGAAGTGTCACTACACGACGTGGCATGGACTCGACTAATATCTGTAGTGCTTGAGGGAGGAGGGAATTGACACCATGAATTCAGCAAGGCTGTCCAAAAATCCGCAAGAGTGCGAAGGGGTGGCGATCTCTTGTGAAAAGCACGTTGCAAGGCATCCCAGGTATGCTGAACGATGTTAATGTCCGGGGAGTTTGGTGGACTGCGGAAATTTTTAAACTCAGAAAAGTATTGCTTGAGCCACTATGCAGCGATTCTGAACGTGTGAGTTGTCGCATTGTTCTGCTGGAATCGCCCAAGTCCGTCGGAATGCACAATGGTCATGAATTGATGTAAGTGATCAGACAGGATGCTTACGTACATGTAACCGGCCAGAGTCGTATCTGGAAGTATCAGGGGACCCATATCACTCCAACGGCACACGCTCCTTACAATTACAGAGCCCCGGTTAGCTTTAACAGTTCCCTGCTGACATGTGGGGTCAATGGATTCTTGAGGTTGTCTCCATACCCGTACACTTCCATCCTCTCGATAAAATTTGAAACGAGACTCGTCCGACCAGGCAATATGTTTCCAGTCAGCAACAGTTCAACGTCGGTGTTGACGGGCCCAGGAGAAGAGTAAAGCTTTGTGTCGTGTAGTGATCAAGGGTATACGAGTGGGTCTTTGGCTGTGAAAGCTCATATCTATGATGAAACATCCTGGCAGATTAAAACTGTGTGCCGGACCGAAACTCGAACTCGGGACCTTTGCCTTTCGCGGGCAAGTGCTCTACCAACCGAGCCACCCAAGCACGGCCCACTCCCTCGTCCTCACAGCTTCACTTCTGCCAGTATCTCGTCTCCTACCTTCCTTACAGAAGCTCAGATGGTAGAGCACTTGCACGCGAAAGGCAAACGTCCCGAGTTCGAGTCTCGGTCGGGCACACAGTTTTAATCTGCCAGGAAGTTTCATATCAGCGCACACTCCACTGCAGAGTGAAAATCTCATTCTGGCATATCGATGATGTTTCGTTGAATGGTTCGCACGCTGACACTTGCTGATGTCCCAGGATTGAAATGTGCAGCAATCTGCGGAGGGGTTACACTTCTGTCACGTTGGACGATTCTTTCCAGTCGTTGTTTGTCTCGTTCTTCCAGGATCCTTTGATGGCCGCAGCGATGTCAGAGATTGGATGTTTTAACGGATTGCTGACATTCATGTTATACTCGTGAAATGGTCGTACGGGAAAAATCCCTACCTCGAAGATGCTGTGTTGCACCGCTCGTGCGCCGAGTACAGCACCACGTTCAAATTCACTTGAACCTTAATAACCTGCCATTTCACCAGCAGTAACCGATATAATAACTACGCCAGACGCTTGTTGTCCTACGCAGGCGTTGTCGACGGCAACGACGAATTCTGCCTGTTTACATGTCTTTGTATTTGAATAAGCACGCCTAAACAAGTTTTTTTAATTTTTTTTATTTTTTGCGCTTCTGCGTATACAGGGTGAGTCACCCAACGTTACCGCTGGATATATTTCGCAATCTACATCAAATACTGACGAACCGATTCCACAGACCGAACGTGAGGAGAGGGGGTAGTATAATTGTTTAATACAAACCATGCAAAAATGCACAGAAGTATGTTTTTTAACACAAACCTACGTTTTTTTTAAATGGAACCACGTTAGTTTTGTTAGCACATTTTAACATATAAACAAATACGTAATCAGTGCATTGTAAAATGTTAATTACATCCGGAGATATTGTAACCTAAAGTTGACGCTTGAGGACCACTCCTCCGCTGTTCGATCGTGTGTATCGGAGAGCACCGAATTACGTAGGGATCCAAAGGGAATGGTGATGGACCTTAGGTACAGAAGAGACTGGAACAGCACATTACGTCCACATGCTAACACCTTTTTATTGGTCTTTTTCACTGACGCACATGTACATTACCATGAGGGGTGGGGTACACGTAAACACGTGGTTTCCGTTTTCAATTACGGAGTGGAATAAAGTGTGTTCCGACATGTCAGGCCAATAGATGTTCAGTGGGGTGGCCATCATTTGCTGCACACAACTGCAATCTCTGACGTAATGAATGTCGTACACGCCGCAGTACATCTAGTGTAATGTCGCCGCAGGCTGCCGCAATTCGTTGTTTCATATCCTCTGGGGATGTAGACACATCACGGTACACATTCTCCTTTGATCAGGAGAACGGGCTGGCCAATTTATGCGTCCTCCACGTCCTATGAAACGCCCGTCGACACTCCTGTCAAGGGTCAGCCTAGTGTTAATTGCGGAATGTGCAGGTGCACCATCATGCTGATACTACATACGTCGACGCGTTTCCAGTGGGGCATTTGCGAGCAACGTTGGCAGATCATTCTGTAGAAACGCGATGTATGTTGCAGTGCTCTCCGATACACACGATCGAACAGCGGAGGAGTGGTACTCAAGCGTCAACTTTAGGTTACAATATTTCCGGATGTAATTAACATTTTACAATGCAACAAACGGCACTGATTACGTATTTGGTTATATGTTCAGATGTGCTAACAAAACTAACGTGGTTCCATTTAAAAAAACGTAGGTTCGTGTTAAAAAACATACTTCCGTGCATTTTTGTATGGTTTGTATTAAACAATTACACTAGCCCCTCTCCTCACGTTCGGTCTGTGGAATCGGTTCGTCAGTATTTGATGTCGTTTACGAAATATATCCAGCGGTAACGTTAGGTGACTCACCCTGTATAGAGGCGGCAGTGTGTATTCGTAGCCTAGAACCATTGGAGGCGTGGCTCAGTGGGTATACACTATTGGGTGCACTAGATGCCCCAATACTGCTATAGGAGTCTGACGGAAATTTCTGTTTCCCATATTGACGCCTATAGAGTTGTACCTCTGCATGTTACTACATTCCTCCCCCAAAGCTCTCCCTGGCGTCATGTAGTATATATGGGCGAACGACAAGGGCTGGAATAGTAGGGTTGGATGCAGCTGCAATCAGGAGTGGGGAGCCGGAAGTGAGAGCAGTGACGAGCTCCCACCCACGCCCTGAGACTGCCCGGGCACACCAGCCCGAAAACAGGGCACGGCTTGTGTACCCATATCCAGAGGCAGAGCAGCAAATTTAGATAGAGGCATCTCGACGACTGCAGCGAGACCCGGACAGCTACCAGGTAGAGTGGCCAATGCCCACACGACTGTGGCTGTCGAGACACAGCGACGGCCGTGAAAGAGTGTCGACTTCCGTCAGCAGCGGGACCGACGCTAGCGGCGGGGAACCCATGCGAGCTGCATGCAGCTAGGGCTGCTGCATCCAGACAGTCACGGAATCTGAAAGCATGAAGCTTGTGGCAGTATTGCGCACTTCACATACAGTCCACTGGAGTCTCAGCAATACTCTCGGTCCCTGCAGTAGAAATGTAGAGCATAGTGGCTCGCTCCCAGCACCTCGGTCTGCCATACAATCTATAAAAGACCAAACCGTCAGTGTCATACTTCGCCTGTCTGGGCGGAGAAGGCGGCGCCCGCTGAGGTGAAACTGAAAGAAGATGAGGTGGCGCCGTCCATGTAACAAGTTGTCGACGATGGTCGCGTGGCTGGGAGCGGTAATAAGGCAAGAATAGCAACAGAGCTTGTTTCCTTGTTTGGGAGACACGGAGTCTGGTCATCTGTTACTTTAACGTTCATACTAATAGTTCAGTTTCCTCTTTGGATAGCGGGTGTAAAGGTGCACTCGTGATGTGGTTGATGCCGGAGGCAGTGCAAAATTATTTAAATACAGCGGCGATAAATTGGGGTCCGTTGTCAGTCACAATCACTGCAGATAATCTCTCGAGGCAAAATATCGATGACAAGGAAATTTGGAAATTTGTGGTAAAGTCTTATGGGACGAAACTGTTGAGGTCATCGGTCCCTAAGCTTACACACCACCTAATGTAGCTTAAATTAACTTACGCTAAGGACAACAGACACATCCATGCCCGAGGAAGGACTGGAACCTCCGCCGCGCGAACCGTGACAGGGTGCCTAAGATTAAGCGACTACCAGTCGCCGTGGATGAGAAGGCCTGCGTTGTGGAACGAGCCCGCCACGAATTCCTTTCCTGTGCTAACCTCTTCATCTCAGAGTAGCACTTGCAATCTACGTCCTCAATTATTTGCTTGACGTATTCCAATCTCTGTCTTCCTCTACAGTTTTTGCCCTCTACGGCTCCCTCTAGCACCATGGAAGTCATCCCCTCATGTCTTAGCAGATGTCTTATCATCCCGTCCCTTCTCCTTGTCAGTGTTTTCCACATATTCCTTTCCTCTCCGATTCTGCGTAGAACCTCCTCATTCCTTACCTTATCAGTCCACCTAATTTTCAACATTCGTCTATAGCACCACATTTCAAATGCTTCGATTCTCTTCTGTTCCGGTTTTTCCACAGCAGTAGACTACACAGCAACAACGCAGGGAAATTTGCTGAAAGCATCAACGATGATGAGCCAACGCGTGTTCCAGTAAGGACCAGGGAATCCAAGTGCAAACGTTGTCAAGGTGCTTGAGGTTTGGCCCATTCAAATAACAGCAGGGGCGGCACTGTCTATGATGTTCAGCACTGGCTTGGCACTAAGAAATCAATTGTTCAATCTATGGATCCAGATCGTGCCATGAGAACGACGTCTCGCCAAATGCTTGGTGTGAACGACGCCTCAGTGACCTACATGTAGCAAGCAAAGCAAATCAGGCTAGAAAGCCTACGGTACCACAAAAAGGGACTAGTCATTATCGGTGTGAAGCAAAAGACACCTTGCTCAACTGCAAGGGCATGCTGACGGGTAAAATATTGATGAACCATAAAACTACAAATCAGTCTGGCAGAATGAGGCCGCCGGCTGCTGTGGCCGAGCAGTTCTAGGCACACCAGTCCGGAACCGCGCTGCTGCTACGGTCGCAGGTTCGAATCCTCCCTCGGGCATGGATGTGTGTGATGTCCATATGTTAGTTACGTTTAAGTAGTTCTAAGTCTAGTAGACTGATGACCTCATGTTAAGTCCCGCCTTTTGAACCATTTTGAGAATGCGGCCAAACACTGCGGATGTAGAGTAACAGAATATGCAAATCAGGATCTGTTGGTGTGGTCTGGACATGTTTCCGGTGATTAAAGGCAAAGCCATGGACGACATTTGTGTTTTATGCAGCAATGTAGCAACACGAAGCAGAGGATTCGTCGAATGTTGAATCTGGGCCAGCAAGGATGCGAGAAAGAGCATCTGCACTGTCATCCTTAGAAGTGAAGCGATACACGATCTCATATTGGTAATTTGACAAAAGAAGAGCCCACCGTTGCAGGTTCTACACTGTGCGAGTTGAGGTTGACTGAGTAGGTCTAAACAAAGATTGTAAGGGTTTATGGTCAATCCCCAAGTAAAATCTTCGGCTAAAAAGATACTAGTGAAACATAGTGACACTATATTCAATGGCGAGAGCTACCGTTTCAGTTTGAGAATAATTGCATTGAGCTCTGTCCAACAGCTTAGAAATAAAAGCAGTCGCCCTATGAACGCACCAAATCTATACTAAAAGACTGCACCGATGCCGTAAGAAGAAGCATTCACAGCCGAGACCACAGGTTTGGCGGGATAAAAATGAACAAGTCATTGATTACTAAGCAAAGCATCTTTCAACTCCTGGCGAGCAAACTGACATGCTTGGGACGAAACAAAAGGAACATTCTTACTGTGCAAGCGATGCATAGGAGCCACGATTTCAATGGCCTTAGGAACTAACTTGATGTAATACGCGAGCGTCCCTTACACTGTAGATTTCACATATTGCGTGAATTTGAAAGGTCACGGACCGGATAGCAGCAAATATGATTGCAATAAGTGAAAAATGAAATGGCTCTGAGCACTATGGGACTTAACTTCTGAGGTGATCAGTCCCCTAGAACTTAGAATTACTTAAAGCTAACTAACCTAAGGACATCACACGCATCCATGCCCGAGGCAGGATTCGAACCTGCGACCGTAGCGGTCGCGCGGTTCCAGACTGTAGCGCCTAGAACCGCTCTGCCACTCCGGCCGGCCAATAAGTGAACACCCTTGCTATTAATGGTATGTCCTAAGTATTCAATTTCAGTCTGTTACATTTTAGACCAGTTGTACAAAACACCTGAAACAGCGTGTGAAATTGTTACATCTTCTCTTCAGTTGTGCGACCTGAGACGACAATGTCGTCTACATAAATCGAGCAAAAGGGAATTTTTGCAGTAAGCTACTACAGAAATCACTGAAATATAGCTGGAGCAGAAGCATTGCCAAATTGTAACCCCAAAAATTTGAAGAAACCTACATGAGTATTGATGACAAAGACCTCTTCCCACCTCTTACCAGAGGTATTTGCAAGTAAGCGTCGCGCGAATCAGTTTTCGAAAAGTAACGACGGGCTTCTTTAGAATTACAAGAGGACACGCCCGCTGACTGGCAGTAATGGGTGCTACATCCCGTGTCCTGCAAAGCAGTAACTTCCTGAGCCACCTATTCTTCAAGAGCCTGAGGAACATGGCGAGCTCGAACAAAACGTAGCTGTACATTATCCTTCATTGTGACACGGGCACCAAAATTATTGGCTTTGCCTAAACTCTCAGAAATCAAATGCTAAAATTTTGCACGTAGCTCAGCAGCACTGTCCCAAGGATCAAAAGAGGAAACAGAAAGTACGTTTGCCCTGAACGCCTAACCCAAAGAATCAAAACAGTCTAGACCACAAGTATTAACACCGTCTGAAAGGAAATCACTGTAAATGTCACTGTCTCAGTCAAATTTTGGGAAGTTGCATGAAGACTACAATTACCCAAACAAAAATGTCTTAGCCGTTTTATGCTGTCTGCGTGTGGAGCCCGCAAGTTCTACGATTGAGCAAAGTTAGCGAAGCGCCAGCATCTAGTTGCAAACGAACTGAATGTCCACCAAGAGTTAGAGACACAAAAAGATTGTTGTCTTTACGTAGCACTGCAGATGAATTGGGAACCGTTCCTGAGCGACTATTATACAGCTGTTTAGCACTAACGATGCTGTCGGGCTTTGGGAACACACCACTCAATGTTTATGACTTTGACTTTCCTTAAAGCGTAGCAGAATGGGGAGTTTACGTTTTTGTAAGCATACAGAATGTACATATCCCCGTTTGCCACGAAAAAAGGCAAGTCGCTCCACGCGAGGGGCAAGATCGGCAAGCATGTGCCGTATTACAGTGAGGGCACAACTTCACACCTTCTGCCGGACGCGACATGTGTTTACATGGGCACTGTGGCTGTTTCCCGCCGGGCCGATGTTTGCGATGTGGCTGGGAGGCAGCAATCTACAGAACAGACACTACCTCAAAACTGTCTGTTGCACTATCGCAGGAATTCTGATAGTCTAGGATCTGCAGAAACAATTTCAAGGAAAGGTCCGTACATTTAAGAAACTGTTCCCAATTTCCAAAGTCAGCTGCATTGTGCGTGATGGCAACACGAATCGTGACATCCCTGTAGTAGTTGCCACAATTGCATTTGAATCTACACTGTCCGGTAAGGTCTTGCAATTTAGTCGTCCAGTGGCGGTATATCGCCTAAGGCCTTGCCGCAGTAATAACACGGGTTCCCGTCAGATATCTGAAGTTAAGCGCTGTCGGGCTGGGCTAACACTTGGATGGGTAACCATCCGGTCTGCAGGGCACTGTCTGCAAGCGGGGTGCCGGGGTGCACTCAGCCCTTGTGAGGCAAACTGAGTAGCTACTTGACTGACAAGTAGCGGCTCCGCTCTCAAAAAACTGACACACGGCCGGGAGAGAGATGTGCTGACCAGATGCCCCTCCACATCCGCATCCAGTGACGCCTGTGGACTGAGAATGACACGGCGGCCGGCCGGTACCATTGGGCCTCCATGTCCTGTTCCTGAGGTGTTTAGTTTAGTTTTCGTTCAAAAATGGTTCAAATGGCTCTGATTACTATGGGACTTAACATCTGAGGTCATCAGTCCCCTAGAACTTAGAACTACTTAAACCTAACTAACCTAAGGACATCATACACATCCATGCCAGAGGCAGGATTCGAACCTGCGACCGTGGCCACTGCGGCCGGCTTAGTTTTAGTGACGGTATATCCGTCCTTAGTGCTTATGCATCCGAAAAAAAATGTGTAACAGGCTGCGGCCACTTCAACCCTGTCCTCCTCATATTTTGTAAACTCCTGCAAAGGGTCCTCATACTGTACTAGTTCATGGGGGGACATGTAAAATAACTTGGCGCGTATCCCACAAATAGTACCTTCTATGTGATGCATTGCGATGTGTGCGTTGAACTTTGCGACGTACTCTGTCCGGTCTTCCTTCAGCTCGAAAACTCACGGTATGGCGGCACATACGTTGCGGTGCCGTCGGTGGCGTTGCCGTTGGGTCCGACGTCCTCTGCGAAATGATCTGCGCAGTCACGAAGCGATTCATTACTTCAAACAGTTGCGCAATTTGTTGACTCTGAAACTGAATAAAAAGAGATAAACCGCAGGGGGAGAAACAGGTGATTGCGTCGCAGTAGCCATGATCAATAAAGCAATGGACAAATACAAACGTCGAGCGAGGTGGTGCAGTGGCACACTGGACTCGCATTCGGGAGGACGACGGTTCAATCCCGCGTCCGCCCATGCTGATATAGGTTTTACGTGATTTCCCTAAATCGCTCCAGGCAAATACCGGGATGGTTCCTTTGAAAGGGCACTGGCGACTTCCTTCCCCATCCTTCCCTAATGCGATGACACCGATGACCTCCTCGCTGTCTGGTCTCCTCCCCGAAACAACTGAACCCCAAACACCGAAAAGCAAAAATAGCACAGAGAGAAAAAAAATAGTGAGTGAAGAAGTAGCAACCGCAGAACTTGGAACATAAAGCGCACAAGCAAGGAAAACTACGTGGACGCAGAAGACAGCTGGCTGCTGTGGCCGAGCGGTTCTAGGCGCTTCAGTCCGGAACCGCGCTGCTGCTACGGTTGCAGGTTCGAATCCTGCCTCGGACATGGATGTGTGTGATGTCCTGAGGTTAGTTAGGTTTAAGTGGTTCTAAGTTCTAGGGAACTGATGACCTCAGATGTTAAGTCCCATAGTGCTCAGAGCCATTTCAAACATTTTGTTCGAGCTCGCCGTGTTCCTCAGACTCTTGAAGAACAGGTGGGTCAGGAAGTTACTGCTTTGCAGGACACGGGACTCTAGCACCCATTACTGCCAGTCAGCGGGCGTATCCTCTTGTAAGTCTAAAGAAGCCATCCGCCGGACCCCGAGATAAACTGGGTACCGGTCGTTACTTTTCAAAAACTGATTTATGCGACGCTTACTTGCAAATCCCTCCGGTGAGAGGCCTTTACCATTACTACTCATCTGGGTTTCTTCAAATTTTTGGGGTTACTATTTGGCAATGCTTCTGCTGGAGTTATGTTTCAGCGCTTTCTGGAGTAGCTGACTGCAAAAATTCCCCTTTGCTCGAATTTTGTAGACGACGTTGTCGTCTCTGGTCGCACCCCTGAAGAATATATTCGCAATTTTCGCACGATGTTTCAGGTGTTGTGTATAACTGGTCTAAAGCGTAACAGACTGGTATTGAATACTTAGGACATACCATTAATAGCGAGGGTGTACACTCATTGCAATCATATTTGCTGCTATCCGTGACCTTCCAAATTCACGCAATATGTGAAAATTACAGTCTGTGTTAGGGACGCTCACGTATTGCATTAAGTTAGTTCCTAAGGCCACTGAATTGCAGCTCCTATGCTTGCACAGTAAGAACGTTCCTTTTGTTTCGTCCCAAGATTGTCAGTTTGCTCGCCATAAGGTGGAAGATGCTTCGCTTGGTAATCAATGACTTGTTCATTTCGATCCAGCCAATCCTGTGCCCCTGGCTGTGGATGCTTCTTCTTACGACAACGGTGCAGTTTTTTAGAATAAATGTGGCGTTTTGATAAGGCGACTGCCTTTATTTCGAAGCCGTTGAACAGAGCTCAATTAATTATTCTCAAACAGAAAATATATCTCTCGCCATTGGATATAGTGTCACTAAGTTTCACTAGTATCTTTTTAGCCGAAGGTTTTACTTGGTGATTGATCATAAACCCCTACAACCTTTGTTTGGACCTTCTCCGTCAGTCTCAACTCGCACAATGCAGAATCTGCAACGGTGGGCTCTTCTTTTGTCAAATTACGAAAATGAGATTGTGTATTTAGCCGTGCTTTCTCCCAGTTATACGTTTTAGTGAACTTCGCTGTCTATCTGTGTTTCGTTTCCCGCCCTTGATGCGGTTACGTCGTGGTTCTTCATCCTTCTATGTGTGGCAGCATATTTGCGCCGTGTACCATGTTTGGTTGGGTGCATATAGTTTCCGGGAAGGAGCCTGGAGTGAGTCGGATATGTGTCATGTCCTTAGCTTAGGTTTCTCGCTTATATAGGCATGATGACATCATCAGCAGCCAATTAGATAGAAAGCAAAGACACGCGCGACGCTGGAGCGGCAGTTTCAAACGTGGCGCCTGCGCCTTGCGCCACCTGACGTCACCGGTGCTGCCACGGGCAGTAGCTGCTCTAGCTGCCCGGGTCGACTTATGCGCACGCAACATTGGGTCTATGTGATTGGCAGCTGGTGATGTCATCATGCCTACATAAGCGAGAAACCGTAGCAGCCCTGGAACCTCCCGTAAACTCGATCCTCCTCACCCGCTTGTCTCGCCCATCCTCCCCCGCCCCCGCCCGCTGCCGCGCCTGTAATCCCACGTCCCACCCGGTCTCCATCTCTCCACCCTCCTTACCCTCTCCCAAGGTGGCTTCCGCCAGCTCCCCCTCCCTGATGATGTCCTTCTCCCCTCCATCTACCCCTCCTATCAACTTTGATCCTCCCCCCCCCCACTTTCTGTGTCTTTTCCTTTAGGCACCCTCCCTCCCTTCTCTCTCCTTTTCCCCCCATCCCCCTTCCTCCACCCCTCTTCCCCCGGGCTTCCCCTCCCCCTTTCTCCCTTCCCCCTATCTCCCATGCCCGTGGCATCTCTGCTCTCCCCTCTCCCTCTCCCACCACCCCCTCCTCCTCTCTTGGCAGGTCCCCGGACTCGTATACGCTCAGTGGACATTCGCGCGCCGGAGATCATCGCCATCAGTGTCTCGTGTGTGTGCCTTTGGTTTGTGTTTAGTGTTCTTTCGCCGTCACGCCACCACTGTTCACGTGTGCCGTCGCATTCATCCGTGTTATGTGCGCCATGTCAACAAGTTTTAGTGTTTTTTCTCGTCCAGCGTGAACGGCTTCAAGTTTATTGTTTTTCGTGTCTACAGTTTTTGCCCGCGTTTTTCTTGTATTATCTGTGCCACCTCTATGTCATATTATTGTACCACTCACCGCTGAAGAGCAGCGTAATATGCTGCTGACAGCCCGCCTTGTATAAGGTGATTTAAATAAGAATAAAGAATGAAAAGAAAAAGGCAGCCCTGGTAGTCAGTGGAGTCCTGAAGACGATGGCGGAGATGGTCATCGATATCTCGAGAATTTTATTCGAATTGACGCGACTGGAAAACCGAGAACGTTTCATTCTTGTACGCCGTCGTGAAACACTCAAAGAACACAAGGATAAGGCTCTCACACCTAAAGCACGAACGATTGTGTCGTATTCGCGACTAGGCGGCGTCTGCCTTGCTCACATGTCCTAACGTGTAGCGACCCTCTGAAGTCCATGTCACCTGAGTATATTAAATTATACGAAGGTCAGTCGCCGGCCGAGGTAGCCGAACTGTTCTAGGCGCTACAGTCCGGAACCACGCGACCGATATGGTCGAATCCTGCCTCAGGCATGGATGTGTGTGATGTCCTTAGGTTAGTTAGGTTTAAGTAAAACTTCCTGGCAGATTAAAACTGTGTGCCCGACCGAGACTCGAACTCGGGACCTTTGCCTTTCGCGGGCAAGTGCTCTACCATCTGAGCTACCGAAGCACGACTCACGCCCGCTCCTCACAGCTTTACTTCTGCCAGTATCTCGTCTCCTACCTTCCAAACTTTACAGAAGCTCAGACGGTAGAGCACTTGCCCGCGAAAGGCAAAGGTCCCGAGTTCGAGTCTCGGTCGGGCACATAGTTTTAATCTGCCAGGAAGTTTCATATCAGCGCAAACTCCGCTGCAGAGTGAAAATCTCATTCTAGGTTTAAGTAGTTCTAAGTTCTACGGGGCTGATGACCTTAGAAGTTAAGTCCCATAGTGCTCAAAGCCATTTGAACCATTTTAACGACAGTCAGTCAAAAAGTAATGCCTCCTATTATGCTTTTTTTTATTGGTCAACAATTTTAAACGCAAGTAATGGGATGAAAACCACAACATTGACGATTAATTGATGACTTTTCGAAATAGTCTCCATATATTTGTACGGTTTTGGTCCATCTTTTAACAACGACTGTTCAGCAGACATTGCTGCATATGGGCCTTCGCAGCTGGCACCGACCCATGCTGACTACTGTTCATCTATGGCGAAAGCTGAAATCTGCACGCCAATACAGCAACGGGAAGTACACTGAGTGGCGGCAGGTAGCCTTTACAGATGAATCAAGTTTTCTGCTCTATCCGCCGAATGGCCGTTGGTGTGTACCTCGTGAAATATTTGAAAGCGATGGAGGAGGGAGGATTACGGTCTGGGCAATGTTTTCGCAGTATTCCCTGGCTGATGGGTGATCTTGTCACTCTGGAAAGCACAATCGGTCAACACAAGTAGTCATTTATCCTTGGGAACCATGTCAATCGCTACATGCAGTTTCCTTTTCCCATACACCATGGCATCCACCAGTATGGCGGTAGGAAGGGCATCCGGCCACCCCTTCAAATTAACATGTCAAATCCGATTTAACCACACCGACTCCGGGCAAAATGCGGGACAAAGGCGCAAGCGATAGCGATAGCGATAGCATGGCATCTACCGGCATGACAATGCAACGTGTCACACACCTTTCAGTGCACGAGCGTGGTTCTAAGAGTACCAGGATGAGTTAACAGTACTGCCTTGACCATCAGAATCCCCGCAATAAAATCCAAACGAGAATCTGCGGGACAGTCTCGACTGGACTGCTTCTTCCAGGACTTCATCGACTGTCTTCCTGCGCGTTTCGCAGTGGTCCATGCTGCAAAAGGTGTTTTTTCAGGCTTTTGACAGATGGTCACATTAATGTGAGTGCACAGCGTACTTTCTTCCTCCAGTTTGAAATGACAGCATTCACTTTATTTGTGCTGCAGTCATTTTCCGAAATTACAAACGTTACTCTGTAAAGATAAAATTTCTGGAAATGTAATAAAATTCTCCAAGATAACATATGGCCATGTTCCTGGGAACAAGTATTTTGTTCAAATTTAATATGACTCTACTACATACAAATAATCAGTAAGCGAAATCAAATTAAGGAGAAGTCTTATCAAAAAGAATGTTACAGCTGAAAATCATTTTGAAAGAGGTATGACAGCTACAAGAAATTTCAGTTTAGAGACAGGGAAAATTATTAAGGCTGTAAAGGAATTCAGTTCTCTTGTAAATATCACATTTCGATGGTGAAAATACCTTCTGTTTGAATGTACAATTTGGTGTATTACTGACGAAGTACGGCCTAACCATCCACACGTTACGTAAATAGGTATAGAAATATACAGAATTTTAGTCGTACAAAAAACTCTGTAAATGAAGAATTAATATATCCTCAAAATAGCTTAAACTTATCATACAGCACTTACGTGCTCATAACTCGTGATACTTCCAAACGCTGCACAAAATACAAACTCGTGTCTAGCAACAACAGATATAATAGTAAATGCCAGAAACTGCTTATGGCGGCCTGTAGTGCGTGTTCCTTCATGTGATTCCAAACTCGGTCACTAGATTGAAACATCGACCAGAAGACATCATGTGCTCCTAGGTACGCTATCCTTCTGGTACAACTCTCTCCCCTGCATACTTCTTGGAGTAAAGGTTCAGATTTTAATTTTCCTGCAAGCGTTTTTATTATAAATAGGAAACACTTTGGAATCTAGTGTAACAAGAACCTACCCAAGAGCAAAAGTAACAAATGTTATGTAGAATAGTATATATTGTTCATTCTGAAGATTTAAATATTTACAAAAACATAAAAACAATTCATTTTCTTACTTCTTGGAAACTACTACTCAGCTACTTTCTTTCAAACTTTTGACTTTATACTCACGTTTGCTTCTCTTAACTTAGCAACTGACTTACGTTCCGTAGTGTAATTTGTGGATACAGGTATGTCAACTTCGTTTGTTGGTCAAGGATAAACCTCCGTCATCAGGCAAGAAAACAGAAATAAAAGGAAAGTCTTTCTCAAATCACCAACTAAGAACAACGCTACATTAGTAAACACGTTGCTGGTAAAATAATAACAGAAGCACTGGCACATAGAATATGACTTAGTGCTAGAACAGAAGTGGATAACAAAAGATCTGTCTTTCTAGTTACATGCTAGGAAACTCGAAATTAAAGTATTCCTGCTCTTAGTATGATACAGTGCGACGTTCATGGATAGACGTGCATCTTCCCATCACCATCCTGGGAACTATCCTCCACCACCCGTCGTCCAAAGAGGCAATGGGACTGCCTCCTTGTTTCCTTCTACAATCTACACTCCTGGAAATGGAAAAAAGAACACATTGACACCGGTGTGTCAGGCCCACCGTACTTGCTCCGGACACTGCGAGAGGGCTGTACAAGCAATGATCACACGCACGGCACAGCGGACACACCAGGAACCGCGGTGTTGGCCGTCGAATGGCGCTAGCTGCGCAGCATTTGTGCACCGCCGCCGTCAGTGTCAGCCAGTTTGCCGTGGCATACGGAGCTCCATCGCAGTCTTTAACACTGGTAGCATGCCGCGACAGCGTGGACGTGAACCGTATGTGCAGCTGACGGACTTTGAGCGAGGGCGTATAGTGGGCATGCGGGAGGCCGGGTGGACGTACCGCCGAATTGCTCAACACGTGGGGCGTGAGGTCTCCACAGTACATCGATGTTGTCGCCAGTGGTCGGCGGAAGGTGCACGTGCCCGTCGACCTGGGACCGGACCGCAGCGACGCACGGATGCACGCCGAGACCGTAGGATCCTACGCAGTGCCGTAGGGGACCGCACCGCCACTTCCCAGCAAATTAGGGACACTGTTGCTCCTGGGGTATCGGCGAGGACCATTCGCAACCGTCTCCATGAAGCTGGGCTACGGTCCCGCACACCGTTAGGCCGTCTTCCGCTCACGCCCCAACATCGTGCAGCCCGCCTCCAGTGGTGTCGCGACAGGCGTGAGTGGAGGGACGAATGGAGACGTGTCGTCTTCAGTGATGAGAGTCGCTTCTGCCTTGGTGCCAATGATGGTCGTATGCGTGTTTGGCGCCGTGCAGGTGAGCGCCACAATCAGGACTGCATACGACCGAGGCACACAGGGCCAACACCTGGCATCATGGTGTGGGGAGCGATCTCCTACACTGGCCGTACACCACTGGTGATCGTCGAGGGGACACTGAATACCGCACGGTACATCCAAACCGTCATCGAACCCATCGTTCTACCATTCCTAGACCGGCAAGGGAACTTGCTGTTCCAACAGGACAATGCACGTCCGCATGTATCCCGTGCCACCCAACGTGCTCTAAAAGGTGTAAGTCAACTACCCTGGCCAGCAAGATCTCCGGATCTGTCCCCCATTGAGCATGTTTGGGACTGGATGAAGCGTCGTCTCACGCGGTCTGCACGTCCAGCACGAACGCTGGTCCAACTGAGGCGCCAGGTGGAAATGGCATGGCAAGCCGTACCACGGGACTACATCCAGCATCTCTACGATCGTCTCCATGGGAGAATAGCAGCCTGCATTGCTGCGAAAGGTGGATATACACTGTACTAGTGCCGACATTGTGCATGCTGTGTTGCCTGTGTCTATGTGCCTGTGGTTCTGTCAGTGTGATCATGTGATGTATCTGACCCCAGGAATGTGTCAATAAAGTTTCCCCTTCCTGGGACAATGAATTCACGGTGTTCTTATTTCAATTTCCAGGAGTGTATGTTTCAGTGACTAAGGCCTTTCTTTCCTAAAGCATTTGCACACGTTCGTTTACAGAGTTTAAGCGTGGAGCAGAAAATGACTTACGCTCATAAGTGAACTTGTCCACTGTTTTCTCTGTAATCCTCATTTCTTTAAACACTATGCATTTCCCTCACCATTTTCGTCAACTGTCCGTCCTTCTTAATGAAGAGATGCCGAGGCAAAGAGTCATCGCTGAGCACTGGTCTCTCTCTCTCTCTCTCTCTCTCTCTCTCTGTCTGTGTGTGTGTGTGTGTGTGTGTGTGTGTGTGTGTGTGTGTGTCTGTCCGTCCCTCTCTCTCTCTCTCTGTCACTCTGTCACTGGGTAATTAAATATGTAGCCACTTCTGAAAGAGGTGTTGAACTTGCTCCATAAAGATGCGCACCGGCGACCACAGGCTATAATGGGAGATAGCGGCAGAGATTAAACAGCGGTAATGACACTGTTGGCCCGGATCTGAAGTTTCTGCGAGGCTGTAAACTGGCTTAGTTCACCAAACTCCTGTTTATGCTAACCACCCAAGCAAGGCAAGTGTTTAAATTTCACGGCACACCTGTGAAGCTTGATCTCAGATTACTGACGGTGTCAACGTAGTCCTAATATTGTGCAATTAAAACCTGCCATTCGCAACTAGAACAGGACGGGGGGAAAGTGACATAAGTACGCAATTAAATAAACCTGAAACTCCGTCCGAACAGGCTCGGAAGGCCTAACGGTGCCGACCGACCACCGCATCATCCTCAGCCTCTTGGCGTCATTGGATGCGTATGTGGAGACACTTGGGTTCAACACACCACCCTCCCGGCCGTTGCCGGTTTCGTGACCAGAGCCGCTTCTCCTCAGTCAAGTTGCTCCTCAGTTGACATTGAGAGCTGAGTGCACACCGATTGCCAAAGGTGCTCGGCAGACTAGGACAGTAACCCACCCTAGCTCTAACAAAGCCCGACAGCGATTAGCTTCGGTGTTCTGAGGCGAACAGTTGCGTGAAATCACAGTCGTTTACTGCCGCTGATGGCTATTCTGCCACGGGTTAAACAGAGTTGAGAACGCGTACTTGTGCCATATGACGTCCGCCTTAGCCACTGGGGAATCACTCATTAGATGCGTTCAAATGAACAAATAAAATGGGAAAAAATATGTAAAAGCATAACATTATACGAAATGTAGTTTACAAATAACTATATTAGTTCGTTGCCAATAATCAGGTAAGTTAAAAATATATGAAATTAAAAGAGTCAATGCGATAGGTTACATGTTGACTGATCGCTGCCTAATTGCATTGGTTGATACTTTTAGGAACGCTGTTTTCATACAGACGTCGTCCTGAAGATGACAGAGATGTACCAGGTGGGAGCCGTATGTTGCTATGACGATGCGTATTGGTATCGATGTCCACCGGCAAGTATGAAGCAGTATAGCACAGCAGACTGTATTGGCGACTGTGTGTTAGCATGTTGCCACCAACACCAGAACGTTTGTTAATTATTCTTAAAAGAAGTCAAAAGGTCAGGCTCTACTGTGATACCATTGTAAGTCAAAAAATAAATGGTAGTGAAAGTAATGCCTAAAAATGTTATACCACAATGAATAATTGTATGTTTGAAAGTACTGAACTATGTGGCTATTTGCAGCATGGGGGTCTATTAAGAGACCTTTTTCTTTAAACTTTATATTGTATACGTGTTAATTCTGTAAAATCAGTAAGTAGAAGCACATGTATCACAAAAATGATAGGAAAAATGCAGTAACCACAGGTTCAAATGTGGGATACCTGCTAATATCGTAACCGACGTCCTTTTGTCCTACGTTGTGAATCAACTCGACGTAGCATGCACTCAAAAAGCCGAAGAAAGCCCGCTGGGGAAACAATGAACCATGCTGCCTCCAAAGCCGTCCATATGTGAAATTGGCGATACGGAATTTTGTGCACGAGCTGATTTCTCGATTTTTTTTATTGGTCTTCTGACTGGTTTGATGCGGCTTCTGTTTTGATGCGGCCCGCCACGAATTCCTTTCCTGTGCCACCCTCTTCATCTCAGAGTAGCACTTGCAATCTACACTCCTGGAAATGGAAAAAAGAACACAATGACACCGGTGTGTCAGACCCACCATACTTGCTCCGGACACTGCGAGAGGGCTGTACAAGCAATGATCACACGCACGGCACAGCGGACACACCAGGAACCGCGGTGTTGGCCGTCGAATGGCGCTAGCTGCGCAGCATTTGTGCACCGCCGCCGTCAGTGTCAGCCAGTTTGCCGTGGCATACGGAGCTCCATCGCAGTCTTTAACACTGGTAGCATGCCGCGACAGCGTGGACGTGAACCGTATGTGCAGTTGACGGACTTTGAGCGAGGGCGTATAGTGGGCATGCGGGAGGCCGGGTGGACGTACCGCCGAATTGCTCAACACGTGGGGCGTGAGGTCTCCACAGTACATCGATGTTGTCGCCAGTGGTCGGCGGAAGGTGCACGTGCCCGTCGACCTGGGACCGGACCGCAGCGACGCACGGATGCACGCCAAGACCGTAGGATCCTACGCAGTGCCGTAGGGGACCGCACCGCCACTTCCCAGCAAATTAGGGACACTGTTGCTCCTGGGGTATCGGCGAGGACCATTCGCAACCGTCTCCATGAAGCTGGGCTACGGTCCCGCACACCGTTAGGCCGTCTTCCGCTCACGCCCCAACATCGTGCAGCCCGCCTCCAGTGGTGTCGCGACAGGCGTGAATGGAGGGACGAATGGAGACGTGTCGTCTTCAGCGATGAGAGTCGCTTCTGCCTTGGTGCCAATGATGGTCGTATGCGTGTTTGGCGCCGTGCAGGTGAGCGCCACAATCAGGACTGCATACGACCGAGGCACACAGGGCCAACACCCGGCATCATGGTGTGGGGAGCGATCTCCTACACTGGCCGTACACCACTGGTGATCGTCGAGGGGACACTGAATACCGCACGGTACATCCAAACCGTCATCGAACCCATCGTTCTACCATTCCTAGACCGGCAAGGGAACTTGCTGTTCCAACAGGACAATGCACGTCCGCATGTATCCCGTGCCACCCAACGTGCTCTAGAAGATGTAAGTCAACTACCCTGGCCAGCAAGATCTCCGGATCTGTCCCCCATTGAGCATGTTTGGGACTGGATGAAGCGTCGTCTCACGCGGTCTGCACGTCCAGCACGAACGCTGGTCCAACTGAGGCGCCAGGTGGAAATGGCATGGCAAGCCGTTCCACAGGACTACATCCAGCATCTCTACGATCGTCTCCATGGGAGAATAGCAGCCTGCATTGCTGCGAAAGGTGGATATACACTGTACTAGTGCCGACATTGTGCATGCTGTGTTGCCTGTGTCTATGTGCCTGTGGTTCTGTCAGTGTGATCATGTGATGTATCTGACCCCAGGAATGTGTCAATAAAGTTTCCCCTTCCTGGGACAATGAATTCACGGTGTTCTTATTTCAATTTCCAGGAGTGTATGTCCTCATTTATTTGCTGAATTTATTCAATCACTGTCTTCCTCTACAGTTTTTGTCCTCTACAGCTCCCTCTAATACCCTAATGTCTTAACACTTGTCCTACAGGACCCCTCTCCTCGTCAATCTGTTTCACATATTCCTTTCCTCTCCCATTCAGCGCATTATTACTTACATTATCAGCCCACCTAATTTTCAGCATTCGTCTGTAACACCACATCTCAAACGCTTCGATTCCCTTCTGTTCCGGTTTTCCCATAGTCCATATTTCACTACCATACAATGCTGTGCTCCAAACGTACATTGTCAGAATTTTTTATCTCAAATTAAGGACCATGTTTGATACTAGTAAACTTCTCTTGGCTTCTGAAGTCCTCCTAGCTCTGTCTGTCATTGGTTATTTTACTTCATAGGTAGCAGAATTTCTTAACTTCATCAACTTCCTGACCATCAACCCCGATCAGTTTCTAGCTTCTCATTTCCACTACTTCTCATCACTTTCGTTTTTCTTCGATTTATTTTGAATCTATATTCTGTACTCATTAGACTGTTCATTGCATTTAGCTGATCATTTAATTCTTCTTCAATTTCACTCAGGATAGCAATATCTTCATCGAATCGAATCATTAATATCCTTTCACTTTGAATTTTAATTCCACTAGTGAACCTTTCTTTTATTTCCATAGTTGCTTCTTTGCTGTATGAATTGAGCAGTAGGGGCGCGGCTACATCCGAGTCTTACACCATTTTTAATCCAAACACTTCGTTCTTGGTCGTCCTCTCTTACTCTCTCTTGGTTCTTGTACATATTGTGTCTTACCCATCTCCCAAAAAAGCTTATCCGTATTGTTCTCAGAATTTCTAACATATTGCAGCATTTTACATTGTCAGACTCTTTTTCGAAGTCGACAAATCCTATAAAAATGTCTTGATTTTTCTTTAGTCTTGCTTCCATTATCAACCCCAAAGTCAGAATTATCTTTCAGATGTCCATGTTTATATGGGATTCATGCCATGCGATCTGGGTGGTCAGATCATTTGGTGAAATTGTCCACAATGTTCTTCAAGGAAGTCGTGAACAATTGTGGCCCGATCACATGGTGCATTGTCATCCATAAAAATTCCATCGTTGTATGGCTGCACATAATCTCCATGTAGCCAAACGTAACCATTTACAATCAATGATCGGTTCAGGTGGACCAGAGGAGCCACACCGTTCCGATTAAAAACAGTCTACATCATTATGGAGCCACCATCAGCTTGCACAGTGCCGTGTTAACTACTTGGGCCCATGGCTTCATCGTCTCACTCCAACCATACCATCAACTCTTAACCAATTGAAATTTGGACTCATATGACCTGGTCACCGTATTACAGTCGCCTATAGTCCTACCAATATGGTCATGAGCCCAGGAGAGTCGCTGCAGGTTACATCATGCTGTTAGGAAAGGCAATCACATCGACTGTCTGCTTCCATATCCCTTTAACGCCACATTTCGCCAAACTATCCAAATGGATATGTACATCGTACGTCCTACATCGTTTTCTACTGTTATATCGCGCAGTACTCCTTGTCTGTTAGTGCTGACAACTCTATGTAATCGCTGGAGTAGTGGGACTATGTTCATTCTGAGACATCTTGTGGGTTACCTACATCAGGGGCAGGTATGCACTCAGGGGCAAACCTATTGTTCTATTAAGTGCCAGTCAATTAAAAGGAAAAGGGGGTGACATGGAAAAGCAATAGGTTAAGTACCTGTCAATCAAAGGAGAACAATATGTTGCATCTGAGTGCATACCTGCCCCTGAAGTAGGCAACCCACACTAATAAAATGCACCAGCACACCCAATTACTGAGGGGGGAGGGGAGTAGGGAGGGGGGGAGGGACAATAGGTTGACATAGAAAAGCACTTAACAGAACAATAGGTTTGCCCCTGAGTTTACTGTCACCTCAATGTTATCAGTAAAGAGTTGTAAATTAGGTAAGGTATTTCATGAAATAAACTATATTATCGTAAATAGTGATTTGATATTAAATGAAACAAAAAGTAGACAATTTTGTTTCTTTTTTTTAAATAATACTGTCAAAAAGATTGAAGAATACTTTTTTCATTTACAAGAGGTGAAATATTATTCTTACAGTAAACGAATATTTCCAGTTCATCCAAATTGCTCAACAACAAAGCAGTAAGCAGAAACACAATGCTATGTGTAATGTCACCTTCTGAATGATTTTATTGAGTATTGTCTGAAAACTGAGCTACATAAAACACTTGAAATGGGCTCTGTAAAACGTGTTTTGAAGTTGGGCCCAGTCTGTCCAACATACACCTTCTCACAATCAACGGAAGCCAGTTTATATACACTTGATGCAGAGTAATGTTTATTAGCATTACCTATAGTATGCTTTGGTTTATTGGAAACCACATTTGCGACCGAAAAAACAATGGATATGTCAGTATTTCTAAATGGTCTATTGATTTTGCTAGAAAATGTAGTAGTAGTTGTTGTTGTTGTTCTTGTTGTCAGTGTTTTGTCATCTTAGTTTCAATATAGTTTTATGCTAGTTTATATTGTGTAAGCGTCTTCATCTCTTCATTGTTACTACAATCTATGTCCATTTGAACGTGCTTACTATATTCAGAATTTACACTCCTTGACGATTCTTACCCCTCACACATCCCCTACTACCAAACTGATGATACATCATACCTAGCCCCTTAATTCAGTCAGATTATGAATAAATGTCTTTTTTCCTCAATTCGATTCAGAACCTTTACCCTCCATCTTCTCCTACAGCATCATATTAAAAAGTATTCTACTATATTCTCGGCTCGACTGTATATCGGTCACGTTTCTACCTGCACAGGGCTACAATCGATCAATCAGACTTATCTCATAAATTCACAATAGATTTTTAAACTTTCGCAATTCAATAATATTCTCACTTATAAGAAAACTATTTAGTTATTTACATCGTTATGCATACCCTAAAAACTGGGCATATACTAAGAGGTTTCAGGTTTCTAATCATAGCTCAAGAGAAAAATCCATACATGTAGATATTTCACTAAACTGTTTATTCTTGATTCATCCTTATTTTTTATATGTGTCTGAGGTAACTGTGTCTGAGGTAACTGTGTAAATCCATAAATCCACAGATAATATTTTAAGTTAACCTTCAGTCGCATAAAATTCCATTGCAATCGGGCATGTTAAATAAATAAATAATGAAATCTTTACAATTTAAAGAAATACTTTCGAAGAGGCTTCCTAGCACATTTATTTTCGATGTTAACAAATTTATGTTTCTCAGAAGCGCTTTTGTTTCTATAGCTTGTTTTCATTTTGTGCCCACTCTACCTTAGCCTTAATCGATTATTTTGATAAACACATAACAGAACAAACCTATTGATTTTAGTGTCTCACTTTCTAATCTAATTCCCTCTCCATCGTTTGATTTAATTCGACTACATTCCATTATTCTATTTTGCTTTTATTGATGTTCATGTTATAGCCTCTTTTTATGAAACTGTCCATTTTCTTCAAGCTGCACAGTTACGGCTGCTTTGAGATTCCGAAATAAATAGGGAGTGCCATTAAGCCGCATCTGCACTTGGGGCAGCATTGTCTCAGGCCAGTGATGCCGCGTTATTGTAAGAGGAGAAGGCGTTCGCGCACTACAGTATATAGATGTATTGATAGTATTGCTATTAGCTTTAAGAATGGAGTAGGTGCCCCAGTGATTCTGCATGACCCTTCAGTCCCTGAACTTCATGCTTACGAACGCAGACGCTAATGGACATGGTAATGGTTGAGTTACTGTGGCTGTAGTACGTGATTCTAAAGTAGATGCTGTAGCAGGGTTGGAGACTTTTAACAGTCGAGAAATTATTGCTTATTGGACATTTCAGATATGTGAAGTCTATAACAGAGATAGAGGTGCATCTGATTATATGTCTACAATGCTGTTGGTTCTCAGGACGAGGAATGGCAAGCTAAGGGCGAGATACGGCAAACACATACCCCAAATAAAGGCCAAATATGAAGGATATTCTCACCATAAACGGAAAAGAAAACAGGAAACCTAAGTACAAATACATACCACCCTCACGCACAACAGCCAAAAACACGGCCAAAACATTCCCTGATCTCGTCCTAATCCTTCAACCCCTATTCTAAATCACAACACCAAATCACCTAGATTAAAGAATAATGGATTAACCACAAACACGCATAACACACTGACAGAAGAAACCAGCTGTGGCTGATCCCGGCGGAGGTTCGAGTCCTCCCTCGTGTATGGGTGTGTGTGTTTGTCCTTAGGATAATTTAGGTTAAGCAGTGTGTAAGCTTAGGGACTGATAACCTTAGCAGTTAAGTCCCATAGGATTTCACATACTTTTTTTTGTAGAAACCAGCAAATAGTCTTAACAACACCAAACACCTGATAGTACCGAACACCCCCTCTCAGGATCAATTAACAATTAAAAACTTTAACTAAAATTGAAAATACCGAAGGAAGAAATGCCACACCACCTATAAATTGATACTATTATATCCAAAACACATTGTAAAGCAACAACGCTCGGAATCTGATACCTACAACAGATTACCGAAATATATGTATAACGATCAAGAAAATCACCCTGGAAACTTATCATGTCAATACCACCAAATTACTTATAAATCACATCTCCCTTACATATCTTCAACATTTCCGTGTACATGTACTTTCTCATACTGCCTTTCTACTATCCATATATGTGTCTTTCGTGTTTATTAAGTCTTTTGTTTTTATTATGTCCTTTGTTTTTATTAAAACCCACATTATATTAAAAAATGTTAGTTAAATTTAAAGAAAAGTAATATTCTGTTATACTCGTTGTAATAAAATTGTAAACCATACATCACAAACGCACTTGCCAGAAAAATAAATTGTATTAAAAAATAATAAATATGTAAAACCCCTATGGCTGAAAAGGGACGTCAGGGTGCGCTCAAACAGTCCGCCCTCCTTTCTCAGAGGTGGGAATGAAAAGTGCCAGAAACAAAAAAACAAAAAAAAAGAGAAGAAAACGCGAAATCAGAATGAATATTGGAAATATCTTCAGAAATCAAAAGGGAAATGGTGGTCAGAAAGGCAGATTCATCGAAAAAGAGAAGTCAGAACAGCTTTCGTAACATGTAGGTAAAGACTATTTTACATTAAGAGTGCAAAAGTCATTTTTCACGTCACTACTCTCTCGAATTGTTTTAAATTGTTGCTCTTCGGTTTATTTATTTATTTTTTGATTATTGGCGTAACAACGCATATATGGAAAGAGTTACGTGAAATACTTTTAACAATGCTGTGCTTTGAATTTCTTTATCATCGTTACCTTTTTGCAAAATAAAATGTATCTATGGAAGTCTTATTGTTCTGTATCTGGCCTACAATTTAAAGAACGATTTTTCTTAACTGCAACTCATGCTAAGGATCAATATAACTTCCCTACTTCATATTAAAAGTTGAAATTACTTTTCATGAACACTGATGTTACAGTTCGTATGATCGTTCAAAAACACAAGTTCGCAGTGGATTTTATTTCTTGGTGAAATACTATTTCATACCACGACTAGCCCAAGAACATGAGACTCTCATAAAAAAATTACGTTATCACTATAAAATTTGCCAGATCAGAACGGAGCACAGCAAGATTACTATCAGATTTTGAGGGTACATTAAATTATTTGCACTATAAATTATATCCTATCAGCAGCCCGCGTCAACCTGCAACACATCATAAAATCTGCTGATCTTCACTGCCAGCCTGGGAGCTAAAAGAAATAATATTATTTTACTATTATTTTACCGCTTCCTTGCGGTATGCTCGACTATATTGTAAGTCGTTTAAATACGCCGCGGCAGCGGCTCTTCGTTCTCCACGCAGCTCAGCACCACAGATAATATTTATATAACTGAAAAATGTCTCAACAGGATGGGATAATAGGCAAGCAAGCTTTAACAATTAATAATACAAGTTTTCATTTAAACGACTCTATTAAAACATTTAAATATCTCATTGATTACAGACCTGTGTGAATTCACACGTAATGGCGTACATTTCCCCAGTCTCGACAAAAGAATGCTACATTCGCGTTCTCCACGGCAACAACAGGAGATCTTACTCTCACAACTTCCAGATTAAGAAGACAAAGAATTTAATTTACATCACGCATTATATACTAGTTCCTTTTGTAATCTCTGTTCAACATTTATCTTCTGTGGCGGTTTTATTACTCGCCGACGCAGACGTTCTCAAAAATAAATAATAAAAAAAAATACATAATTTTACACAATGACACAATATGATACATCTAATTTTCTAATTACTACATAATATGTTGTTTTTGTTTCTTACTAGACGTTACACATTTCACTGTCAAACGCAGAGAAGAGAGAGGACAGACGGCTTCTACGAAGCGGAGGAAGTATCTTATAACATGACAGAATACAAAAATAGTTTCGACCTGGAGGACACAGGAGATCCACTATAAAGTGATTAACAAAGTTTCAGGAATCTGCTATCAAGGCGGAAGAGAGATATACCTTTGTGTGGAAATTATAAATTTATTGTCGATGTTGGGAACCAAAGGATTTTCACGCTTCTGTTGACTGTCTTTAAGACAGGCGACATACCATCGAAATTTGACAAAAGATAGCAAGCGCACAATCATGCATACATATTTCTGTACTCAACAAAATACTGTCTACCACTTGGTGACTGTTCAGTTGGGCGATCGATACTTCTCACCCCTCTCATCAGAGGTATCGGCTTTTACTACAAGAATTACTCGCGAAGCTCTTGGAAGAAATGTTACTCAAAAAATTTAGTTATAAGTCGGGGAGCGTCTCCTCATAAAGTATTTTCAGTCCATGTCTCTCTCGATACAACATTCGACTAAAGGTTGTAGACCCGATACGAAACCTTTAAGATTTTTGTTGTGTCACTACCTGAATAGCCTTTTTTACGAGATCCCTATCCAGTGGGGCATGAAAGCAGTGTGTAATGGGTACAGCAGAAATGATTCACCGCCAAACAGATACATTTGTTTCTGCGCTGTAGTTTCACAAACACTCGATCCGTTTGTGAACCTGTATAAATCGGCTATGAGGATGAAAAATAGTGCTGAACGCTTTTGAACGCCGGTCTGTTATATCAAATTGTCTTGAATAATACTAATACTAATCAGCTTCTAAATGAACTAAAGCAACTTATGTAGCAATACAGGTATCACTAAGAGGAGTTACATCAGAAGAATTTGCTATCGTGGAACTGGTTGTCCGTTACTTAACCAATTATCATCGAAGACATCATCCAGTGAGCTTCGATCTAATATACACCCGCTGGTGCCCTATAATTCAAGTACCATTTGTTTAGCCTTGTTTTCAGGGGTTCATCTGGGAACAATGATGTCCACACGTCAAGTATATATGAACTATATGATGTATACAGTATATCTGATATCTTTCCTCGGAGTGGTCAGACGCATTTTCTCCGGTTTTTCGGCGGATATTTGCAATTTATGTAGCAAAAACTGCTGATCATATCCTTCATGCGACAACCAGTTTCGAGGAAAAGTGGCGGTTTGATTCCCGAATATAAAAATAAGTAAATAAGTGAAAGTGGAATGTTTTGCAATTTTACTTGTTCATTCCCTACCGCGGTCCCAAATTAGTCTAGTGCGATATTTGTTCTATGGACGTGTTTTAACAGGACCAGTCAGCGAAACACGATGAACAAACAGAACGTCAGCAGCAACTGAGAAATGGTGCTGCATGGCGTTTTCAGTAGCACCTGCCAAGGCGGTATATTTACAGGGTTGTCTGAAACAGTCAGGAAAGCTTTGAGATTGTTGCATGGTGGTTTCTGCTGAGAAGAAATTGCTAAAAAAAGTTCGATAAGTTGGCCTGTCTCAGAGTTCATGAGCATTGAAGTTACTCGATCGGGCCGTTGAACGCGCCGATTCAAACGGCCCGCCAGATACAATTAGTGCCAGTTGTTCTCATGGCGTAGATGATAAGGCAAGGACTATTCATTGGCTCGGGTCTGATCTTTACTACCATCTCATGTCCATTTTTTCTATCGCTGCTACGTGGGGTTTTAGGAAACTCCTGCTTGGAAAACTTAATGGTACTCAACTCGGAAACGGTGCAACGTATCAAACTCTTCCTTAACTTCTGTTTCTCAGCTCAACCTATGCTGCAACTCGTTTACAAGCTTCTCAGACTGTTTCTCATCGCCCTATATATTTTTTAGTTCATTGCGTACAACAGTATGTACAACAATGAGCAAAATAAAACATTACTTACTCGTACGTAATCTCATTCGTCAAGGAATGAATTTTTGTATAGATAATCGAAATACCAGGAATTCGAGGATAGTCTCGGACCTCTAATTGCCACCATTATTGTAAATACACATATAACAGATTTCTGTTATTCTGTCGAATAACTGACAAAAGGTACTCTCTAACTAGGAATGGAATTCTGAAATGACTCGCTCTCATGTGGTAAAATTCTGTGATATGCGCAGGATATTTTGCACGTTGTTCATAACCTCAGCTTCCAGCCACACGCGTAGCATGATTTTTAGCTGTTCACTTGTCTTCTCAGTTTGACAACTGCAAAAAAAAAAAAAAAAATCGAGAATTGCCGCGCACTCAGTTCATATTACGTCAGATGGATGGCTCAATCATAATTCGTCGACTGCGAGGCGTAATATCAACAGCGTAATGATCCGTGTTGTATTATCACGGCAAAGATGAATTGGCCGAGCCGCTGGCAATTTATCACTAACTTCATGCGCATCGCGTCTGGACGCTGCCGGACGTGATTTGCATCCATTATGAGTACTGCATACCGTCCGAAAATGACTTCTTCCTGCGGGTTAACAGCGTACTACTCAACAATAAAATGTTACGTATTTTTATCTCGTAAAGAGAAGCAAGATTACTTGTCCATAACAGATTTTATGTAGCACTCAGTGATCACAAAATCTGTTCAAATAGTACTAATGTCGGTTTGAAAACAATCCTCCATTGCTTTTCACCGTACAATTTACAGCGTGCAGGCACAGGAATCCAATTTCTTTGCTTGATACTCGTATATCGGCAGTGTATCTTTCGCCACTTTCGGAATGAATCGACGGACCCAAGCTCCCGTGCTCGTCATGTCCTTTTCAACCTGCAATCAACACCACCGCGTGTGTGGCACAGATAAACAAGCGCCAGAGACCGTTAGGCATCAAAGAATTACGCATTTCTTTGAATCTATGGTTAACTGGTTGATCCATTCTGGGATATCGATGTTTTATTAGTTGCTACACTGCAGGATGTCCTTCCAAGTTTATTACAGAAGGAGCCGGATCCAATCCCTTTCCAGGCTGTAACCATCGTCTCTGTTAATTAAGTTCTTCGACAAATGAATTTCTCCTGACTACCTGACTACCGACTCCCAGAAATATGTATAAACACAAGAATTTTGACACTTTCATACATCACAGCGTCACAGGTGTTGTTGCAGGTCATCGCAACAGCTCATACACTCCTGGAAATTGAAATAAGAACACCGTGAATTCATTGTCCCAGGAAGGGGAAACTTTATTGACACATTCCTGGGGTCAGATACATCACATGATCACACTGACAGAACCACAGGCACATAGACACAGGCAACACAGCATGCACAATGTCGGCACTAGTACAGTGTATATCCACCTTTCGCAGCAATGCAGGCTGCTATTCTCCCATGGAGACGATCGTAGAGATGCTGGATGTAGTCCTGTGGAACGGCTTGCCGTGCCATTTCCACCTGGCGCCTCAGTTGGACCAGCGTTCGTGCTGGACGTGCAGACCGCGTGAGACGACGCTTCATCCAGTCCCAAACATGCTCAATGGGGGACAGATCCGGAGATCTTGCTGGCCAGGGTAGTTGACTTACACCTTCTAGAGCACGTTGGGTGGCACGGGATACATGCGGACGTGCATTGTCCTGTTGGAACAGCAAGTTCCCTTGCCGGTCTAGGAATGGTAGAACGATGGGTTCGATGACGGTTTGGATGTACCGTGCGGTATTCAGTGTCCCCTCGACGATCACCAGTGGTGTACGGCCAGTGTAGGAGATCGCTCCCCACACCATGATGCCGGGTGTTGGCCCTGTGTGCCTCGGTCGTATGCAGTCCTGATTGTGGCGCTCACCTGCACGGCGCCAAACACGCATACGACCATCATTGGCACCAAGGCAGAAGCGACTCTCATCGCTGAAGACGACACGTCTCCATTCGTCCCTCCATTCACGCCTGTCGCGACACCACTGGAGGCGGGCTGCACGATGTCGGGGCGTGAGCGGAAGACGGCCTAACGGTGTGCAGGACCGTAGCCCAGCTTCATGGAGACGGTTGCGAATGGTCCTCGCCGATACCCCAGGAGCAACAGTGTCCCTAATTTGCTGGGAAGTGGCGGTGCGGTCCCCTACGGCACTGCGTAGGATCCTACGGTCTTGGCGTGCATCCGTGCGTCGCTGCGGTCCGGTCCCAGGTCGACGGGCACGTGCACCTTCCGCCGACCACTGGCGACAACATCGATGTACTGTGGAGACCTCACGCCCCACGTGTTGAGCAATTCGGCGGTACGTCCACCCGGCCTCCCGCATGCCCACTATACGCCCTCGCTCAAAGTCCGCCAACTGCACATACGGTTCACGTCCACGCTGTCGCGGCATGCTGCCAGTGTTAAAGACTGCGATGGAGCTCCGTATGCCACGGCAAACTGGCTGACACTGACGGCGGCGGTGCACAAATGCTGCGCAGCTAGCGCCATTCGACGGCCAACACCGCGGTTCCTGGTGTGTCCGCTGTGCCGTGCGTGTGATCATTGCTTGTACAGCCCTCTCGCAGTGTCCGGAGCAAGTATGGTGGGTCTGACACACCGGTGTCAATGTGTTCTTTTTTCCATTTCCAGGAGTGTATATGGCAGTAAGAGCAGGATGTAAATTCGATGTTCTGTGTATCTTCCACGGACAGTGTGCGTCGTCTGCCCCTTGCAAAAAGGGCTCACTGTCGGAAGACCTTAGAAATCCTAGTCTTTTGAGCATCAAGTCACCTTTGACTGAACCCAAAATTTCTGCCGTCTTCGGTGGAGTGCAAGAAATCACTTTTACGTTGTGTTTGGTATGAATGTGACCTGGTTTTATCGAAAAGGCGCCCACATATTGCAGAAAAGCCATACAATCTACAACGCCTTACGTACTATTCTTTGGAGTGCACATTGGCTTCAGAAATCATTTTAGAGATAGGAGGCCATCCTACAGAGTGCTCTCGTTAGCAATGCTATGCGCTCTGCGAACCAAAGTGAAGCAAACGATGGGCGTTGCCAGCAATTTCATACTACATTCTGGCTATTCATTTTTTAAAAATGAATTATTGGTAACAGATATAGACATTAATCAATGAATGTATTGTGAAGCTGGTGCTAATGTTGAGCTGGGATACAGTTTCAAAATGGCGTCTGTTGTTGTTGTGGTCTTCAGTCCTGAGACTGGTTTGATGCAGCTCTCCATGCTACTCTATCCTGTGCAAGCTTCTTCATCTCCAAGTACCTACTGCAACCTACATCCTTCTGAATCTGCTTAGTGTATTGATCTCTTGGTCTCCCTCTACGATTTTTACCCTCCACGCTGCCCTCCAATGCTAAATTAGTGATCCCTTGATGCCTCAAAACATGTCTTACCAACCGATCCCTTCTTCTAGTCAAGTTGTGCCACAAACTTCTCTTCTCCCCAATCCTATTCAATACCTCCTCATTAGTTACGTCATCTACCCACCTTATCTTGAGCATTCTTCTGTAGCACCACATTTCGAAAGCTTCTATTCTCTTCTTGTCCAAACTAGTTATCGTCCATGTTTCACTTTCATACATGGCTACACTCCATACAAATACTTTCAGAAACGACTTCCTGACACTCGACGTTAACAAATTTCTCTTCTTCAGAAACGATTTCCTTGCCATTGCCAGTCTACATTTTATATCCTCTCTACTTCGACCATCATCAGTTATTTTACTCCCCAAATAGCAAAACTCCTTTATTACTTTAAGTGTCTCATTTCCTAATTTAATTCCCTCAGCATCACCCGATTTAATTTGACTACATTCCATTATCCTCGTTTTGCTTTTGTTGATGTTCATCTTATATCCTCCTTTCAAGACACTGTTCATTCCGTTTAACTGCTCTTCCAAGCCTTTGCTGTCTCTGACAGAATTACAATGTCATCGGCGAACCTCAAAGTTTTTACTTCTTCTCCATGGATTTTAATACATACTCCGAATTTTTCTTTTGTTTCCTTTACTGCTTGCCCAATATACAGATTGAATAACATCGGGGAGAGGCTACAACCCAGTCTCACTCCTTTCCCAACCACTGCTTCCCTTTCATGCCCCTCGACTCTTATAACTGCCATCTGGTTTCTGTACAAATTGTAAATAGCCTTTAGCTCCCTGTATTTTACCCCTGCCACCTTCAGAATTTGAAAGAGAGTATTCCAGTTAACATTGTCAAAAGCTTTCTCTAAGACTACAAATGCTAGAAACGTAACTTTGCCTTTTCTTAATCTTTCTTCTAAGATAAGTCGTAAGGTTAGTATTGCCTCACGTGTTCCAACATTTCTACGGAATCCAAACTGATCTTCCCCGAGGTCCGCTTCTACCAGTTTTTCAATTCGTATGTAAAGAATTCGCGTTAGTATTTTGCAGCTGTGACTTATTAAACTGATATTTCGGTAATTTTCACATCTGTCAACACCTGCTTTCTTTGGGATTGGAATTATTATATTCTTCTTGAAGTCTGAGGGTATTTCGCCTGTCTCATACATCTTGCTCACCAGATGGTAGAGTTTTGTCAGGACTGGCTCTCCCAAGGCCATCAGTAGATCTAATGGAATGTTGTCTACTCCCGGGGCCTTGTTTCGACTCAGGTCTTTCAGTGCTCTGTCAAACTCTTCACGCAGTATCTTATCTCCCATTTCGTCTTCATCTACATCCTCTTCCATTTCCATAATATTGTCCTCAAGCACATCGCCCTTGTATAAACCCTCTATATACTCCTTCCACCTTTCTGCTTTCCCTTCATACTACATTCTGGCTATTCATTTTTTTAAAGAGAATTATTGGTAACAGATATAGACATTAATCAATGAATGTATTGTGAAGCTGGTGCTAATGTTGAGCAGGGATACAGTTTCAAAATGGCGTCTGTAGGTGATGTACGTTGCAAGCAAAGTGCCGTCATTGAATTTCTCACTGCAGAGAATGGATCTGTAGGGAATATTCAAAAACGTTTATGCAAAGTCTATGGAGCATCTGCTGTCGACAGAAGTACAGTTAGTAGCTTGACACGGAGGGTGAGGTCATCAGAAGGCGGTTCGGCGGAGCTCCACAATTTGCAGCGGTCGGGGAGACCATCCACGTCTGCCACACCTCATACGTTGCAGCGAACTGATTTCATTCGAGATGACAGACGCATTACGACTCGGCAATTGGCACTACATCTGTCAATTAGCAAAGGAAGTGTTGATGCAAATATCCGCACTCTTGGAAATTTAAAAGCGTGTGGAAGATGGGCCCCGCGGTGTCTAACGGTGGATCAGAAATCGCACAGAAAAAAAAAAAATCATTTGTCTTGATTTGCTGCAACGTTTTGAAGCTGAAGGAGGCCTTCTTTTCCCGGATTGTGACAGGTGATGAAACCTGGGTTCACCATTTTGAGCCCGAAACAAAAGGACACAAGAAAAAATTCAAACCAACTGCTTCCGCCGGTAAGGTCATGGCGTCAAATGGTTCAAATGGCTCTGAGCACTATGGGACTTAACTTCTAAGGTCATCAGTCCCCTAGAACTTAGAACTATTTAAACCTAACTAACCTAAGGACAGCACACACATCCATGCCTGAGGCAGGATTCGAACCTGCGACCGTAGCGGTCGAGCGGTTCCAGACTGTAGCGCCTTTAACCGCTTGGCCACCCCGGCCGGCAGGTAAGGTCATGATCACCGTGTTCTGCGACTGTGAAGGTGTGGTTCTCATTGATGTGAGGAGGTACCATTAATTCAAAAGCGAATGTCAACACCTTAACAAAACTCATGACGCGCTTCCAGAGACTTCGGTGCCACAGCAACCCAGGAGATGTTTCGCTGCAACACGATATCACTCGATCCCACACAAGTCTGAGGAATGCTGAAAACATAGCAAAACAGGGTTGGAGAGTGTTACCCCACCTACCCTATAGCCCCGACCTATCCCCCTCAGTTTTCTACTTCTTTGGGCCATAAAAGGATGCCATCCGTGCTCCGCTTGCAGGACAAGGATTGGTACCAACAGAGCATATATGCCCTTGTTTCGCGCTGGAGGAAGGCCATAGAACGGGATGGAGATTACGTGGAAAAATAGGATGTGTAGATAAAACACCATTCTTTTGTGTCTATAATTCTCATTACGTTCAACACAGAACTGTTGAAAAAAATATGCGGTGCATCACTTTCTGGGCAAAATTCGTAGATGTTCTAGAATCAATATCATGTATAATTCTTATAATACGCTTTTGTCTTCTGAAAATACTATCTCTGTAGATTGTATTTCTCCAAGAAAATACACTTTAAGAAATAACAAAAGGAAAACGGCGCGCTGCAATAACACTATCAAACTGGGACGGAAATTGACAGACGTGATGTAAATGTACAGACATACAAATTATTGAAGTTTGAGAAAAATTGCATGAGCCCCACAAACACAGAAAGTCGATAAGGCGTTGCTACACTTCTGGCCCTTATGGAAACAGTTATTGTGCTTGGAATTGGTTGACAGAGTTGAATGTTCTCCTAAGAGATATCGTGCTAAATTCTGTCCAATTGACGCGTTGGAACATCAAAGTCATGGGACGGTTGGAGAGCCCAGCCCATAATGTCCCAAACGTTTTCAAATAGCAAGAGATCCAGTGGTGCTCCCGGCCAAGTGTTTGGCAAGCACTAAAAGGAACAGTAGAACCTCTTGCCGTTAGCAAGTGGGAATCATCTTTTTTGAATGTTAGCCTAGGATGGCTTCCTATCAAGGGGAACAAAACGAGGCGTAGAATCTCGTCGGTGTAGTTACCTTGCCTGCTGCCGCTCAACCACATTCATCCTTGTGGTCCGGTTCAGCTATGTCCTTCATTTTAAATCAGAACTACCGCTTTTAGAGCGCTATTTGTTTTCAACATGACGTGAAATATGGGGAGTGGCTCCAAGACAGATACCTCCCGGCGATGGCCTTTCAAAAAGAATCTTAAACACCTCAGGGTGTGTCTTCTATCCTCGCGAAACCGGTCGTTACTTTTAATAAAAAGTATTCTGCAGCCAGGGAGAATTATTTCTTTCAAAACATGCAAGATGGCTACAGTTTAGGAAAATGCCTAAAATTTTGCTTTAAATTGCGGAATTTAAAGCAAAATTTTAGGCATTTTCCTTCTGGAAATAAAAAGAATCCCGTCTTCCGATTCCGTCGTTAGTCCTGAAGGGATAAATTATGAAAACCGGACACAGTTAATGAATTTATCTTTGAGTACATGCAGCTCAGTTTTTAGCCCCAGAATGAAACTTATAGGATAATGAACATCGATGTTTTTCAACAAGAAACTTTACAGAACTTTTCAGATACATGTGTTGTTAGTTATAATTATTGGATATATTTCCGTTTGTCTTGAGACACTAAGCAAATTTCTTTAACCAAATACTTTTTCAAAGATAATCATCAGATTTTAATTTCTCCACTTTCTTATCTAAATGAACCATACAAGTTACACATTAACTGCTCTTCCTTTTCCAGTTAACAAATAACCTTTTAATACAGGATTGAAACGAAGTAAATACAGTGTACTTTGAAACGGAATGTAGCACTGTTGGCAATAAATTATGAGAGTATCATTTCCAGAAACGCAGACACCACACTTCCTTTTCAAAATGATCGGTCCCTCCTGTTACAGTAAAGTACGAAAGAAATTGTCAGCAGCCTCAGTGCAGTTGGTAATATGTTGCATTTATGCTTTCACAGTATCTTCAAATCTTGTATTATTTGGATAGACCAGATATACCACATTTTCTACCCATTGGGCACATTTCTCACGTATTTGTACACCTAATTCAGCTGTACCTCTAGCGAATTTCGCCTTGATGTTGCAAATCTTACATCTTCATAATTTTGCCTGTAAATGTCTTGCACCCATGGTTAAAATTTACATGGAACGAATTATTACTGCAATGGTACTAATTATCGCCTTTCCCTATACATTCCACCATTGCTAGCACAAAATATGAAAATTTTGTATAGTTTCGCAACCACTGATCGCTGGCAACTGTCTCGAGTGTTGTCTGTCTATCGCACACCTCGTTCCAAAGAAAATGGCACGCAAAGGGAAGGGAAGGACAAGGCCACCCTACACCGACGCCGTTCACTGGCTCAGTCTACTTGCTTTTCCAGAAAGTAAAATAAAATAAACGAACTTGTTACAGCAACAGAAACAACGGAAAACACTTGGCGGTTGACGGTTTTAATGGTTTCCCTGTTTTGGAAATTGAATCTCACACTTTTCTTTGCGATAAACTTGCTGTGTGCCTAGCATTGCCTGGCTACTTATTTTTAGCAGTCTTCTTTTAGTCCATCTCCTACTCCTCCTCCCTCTCTCTGTCCATCTCCTCCTACCCCTATCTGTCCATCTCCTCCTTTCAATCTCTCTCACCACCTCCTACTGCCCTCCTCCCTGTGTTCATCTCCTTCTCTTTCCTCTCTCTGCCTATCTCCTCCTCTCCCCTCTCCCTATACGCCTTCACCTCCATCTTGCTATGCCAGTCTCTTTGTCCCCCACTCTGTCCATTTCCTCCTCTCCCCTCTCTCCATCCACTTCCCCCTCCCCCTCTCACTGTTCGTCTCCCACTTGACACCCATCCGTGACCATCTCTTCCTTCCCCCTCTTCCTACTTCCTCGATCTCTTTCTCCCCTATTTTCTTTCCACTTTATAACCCCCACCACAATAGAAATCTTGAGATTTTTATACCCACAGTATTTCTTTCCAAATCATAACTCACATGCCTGCCAAATTTGGTTGACGTCGGTCCATGCGTTTAAGATGAGCTTTTTCACCCAAATACGCACATATCAATGTATTTCACATTGAAAATATTTCTCACGTATTTATACACCTAATTCAGCTGTACCTCTATCGAATTTCGCCTGTAGTTTCACTTTCACGCTGCTAAATGTTTATAACGTTGTATCTCCTGAACTATATGTCCGTACAAGATATAATTTGCAGGTGCATTCATTGGAGTGCATGACCGTGTCTGTGAAATGTGTTGCTAATAGAGTCAATAGTAAAGAAATAATATATTAAAATGTGATACTTCATGCTGCGGTTTTACCGTATGAACAGCAGAAGTGTAATAAGTGACAAACTTTTATCGTTTTATCATTTTGTGGTGACTATAAGCGAGAAAAAGTTTCATGAAAGTTGGAAATGATGTATAAAGTTTGTTTCAATTTTCCAAATGCTCTTATTCTCAAATACTAGGTGAATGAATTATGCATTGTAAGCTACACTGATTTTTCATGCCCATCTCCACCCCTATGAAATGTTGGCACACTCCAAGACTACACAGGGCTTGTGGAATGTTTCAGAGGCGGCAGCAATCACTTCAACTAGTAAATTTCCCACTCGATAATCTGCTCCATGCGTCTGCTAAATTGATTTCGCCCTTCTCTGTATTTGTTGCTGAAAGACTGCATTACAGGCTGTTGCATTTATCAGAATCTAAGTGGACTCAAATGCTGAAATAATATTAATGAAATGGTGGTCTTGTCGTTATTTTAGTCAAATGTTGACGGGTGATTCAAATATCAACGCGGGATTGATCTCTTATGAAAGTTATGGCACAAATAAAATGGGACAAAAAATACACGTTAAGTATGATCTCAAAACAGGTCATAAATTGATGGCAGCTCAGATATGTCAGGCACAGTTAACACTTCTCTGTGTGGTGGCTGGCTGGCAAAGTCTAAGGTTTCACTGACTGTTTACTCTGGCTCAAAGTATGGATAGCACAATCTGAAATTATCTACTACTGAATAGACCTTGATGGATTTATTCAACATAGACGTTTCGATAGACATACCATGGGTCACAGTGGCACACAGTGCACACAGGGGGATCAAAAATCTAGGTAGCAGACCTGTCACGAGTGAGACTGTCCTTGGCACAGTGAGTTATCTGAGATGGCTGATGTCTAAACTGTGGGTATACCTTAGTCCTCACCACAGGTTCCGCAGTCAAGACCAGCGCTAGTGTGAAGTCACACTCAGGACAAGTGTCCAGTGCAGTCCACTCATAACAGAAGTCAATACCAGAATCCTCTCCAGACTGCTGTCTGAGCCAGAGGACCCACTCCAGAATGGGGTCTGAATAAGAAGACAAAGATTCTCCTCTCCTCACCTTCCCTCAAGCCTCAGTAGACTCCACAAAAGCACTCCCACAACTGCATTCACAAGTTTCTCATGCCAACCACAAAACTCCACGATCTCCATGTCTCCCCTACAAATCAGTTCTACTCATAAACTCTAATTAAAGTTAACAATATTTTTATCTTTTCAGAGGCTTTAACCAATCCCTGACTTTCAAATTCCAAAGCAGAGAGGAGAATACATTGTGCTCCAGACTTTTTTCTCTTTCTTGTCATGGCCACTTTAGGCAGCTTGTTATTTTGAGTTTCTTTGTAGCTCTAAAACAAACAACACATTTATCATGGAGAACATTATCTGCACAGTTTGAATATTACTGAATATCCGACCATGGGCCCCTCCAAAAATGAGAGAAGTGCTTTTGTGTCCCAACACAGATCATTTCAGAGCCGCCACAAATATTGTGTTCCATCTAAAATTGTTTTGAAAGTCTGAGGCTTCCCAAAAAACTCTGCAGGCTGACGGATGACACCACCTGATAGTACCCTCGATAGTGTCCAGTAGACGGTGAACATGGAAACTCGCGAATTTTTTTTCTACCATCCCTGTTCACAAAGAGCGTTTACGACACTGTCGTGTCACGTTGTCCAGGTGACCTAAATTTCTCTTCCATCCTCTGCCCCTGCTGCGGCAAGCGCCACCTAACAGGTAGATCCAGGTAGACAGCTTTTCCGCCTCTTCCGCCGAACGCGTTGTTTGCACACAGGTGTGAAAATTTTTGGATCCAGCATTCTGTCGCCCGTAAATGCTTCGAGATGTTCCTTTCTCTAATAGCAGCATGTTTCTTTCAAGCCCCAAACGTCCTGTGCAAGATTTATTTTTAAATTACCAAACTACCTGCTTGTTCTCAATTCCGAAAAAATACTATTCGAAGGAGAGCCACCATAAAGATCCCTCATGCATTAATAATGTACATGCTCCCAACACTGTCTGCTCATGCCGGTGTCGTAATGTACTCGCACAAAAAAGATGTTTAGGTGCTAAATCAACTTTAGATTGTATCCTTGAGTATGGAGAATAGTGCGAGAGTGATTTGTCATGTCTCAGCTTCTTACGCTCACAGCTGTTCTCTCCGGACCATAAGTGATACGTTCACCAAGTTTGTTTGAGATCAGTCCAGTGGGTTAGGAAGAAATATGGAACATAGTTATAATATTTATGGATTAATCCTGCATCAGGAAGAGAACAGATGTTCACAAATATGAGGGACTCAAATAAAAATATACAGAACTATATAATAAAGTGATCTATTGCTAATTGCAATATACTTATACAATCACTTTCTGACATCTCTGTCGCAATATTTAACACATGGAAGAAATGTTTAATACATTATCCATGTTACTGACAACAAATTACAAAAATGTAAATGTTCACATACATCACTATGAAAAACATGATTTCATCGAAGTTCAAATAACTGCTTGATTCTTCCTCACATGTAAGGTTGAATCAGATGCTTCCAATACCACATAGTAAAACATCATCTCCTTTGTATTCCACATGTTAGAAGTGGGGGTGGGTAAGGGGGGGGGGGGGGATGGAGTGGTTGATTTGGATCTGCACGCCTAGTTCTCAGATGCTCCCGGCAGCTATTTCTCGAAGTCTATAAACCCTATACAAAGTACTTTATCACGGCCAGCCACGGCATGGCAAACTTCATTCAGGCTGGCTGTGCAGACTGCAGATAAGTCAAAGCTCAGCCTGTCTCGGCTTTGTTCTTTCCTTCCCGGAAGTATCCACTACAGCGCGACGTTTCATTTAGTACTGAGGTCAGGCATTTTTCGGTCGGCACAACACTTATCAGTTTGGCAGACTTTGGGTGTCAGCGCAATTTATTCTATGCTGTTTGTTCGTTGGATGAAGGACGTTCATAGGCACGTTGGCTGTTTGCACAAACAGAGGCAATCTGTAGATCATTTGTCAGAATCCTTTAATAGTGAGAAGGAAAGGGAGAAGAAATGTTTGATAATTCTCTCTATATATATTATATAGTCAGCTACAGAATATTTGCTGTGAAATGCTATTACAATAACATGCAGAAAGAATTTAAACATTTTGTTAACAATGAAAGAGCAAAAAATTACAACAGCCGACAGACGGGATTCATTGTTCTGCATATCAAGAAACACTTTGTGCTAACTTTACAGCCATACAGCACTTGAAGAATTTGGTGGTATTAACCGTGAAGTTTCAGAAGTCGTATGCAGCGTTCCACTGCCAGTTGCAACAGTTTCCGATGCAACACAGTAGACTCCAAAGTACGTTGGTTAAGCCAATAAACGTGCCTGGAACGAAAAAAAAAAAAATGTGTGTGAAATCTTATGGGACGTAACTGCTAAGGCCATCAGTCCCTAAGCTTACACACTACTTATCCTAAATTATCCTAAGGACAAACACACACACCCATGCCCGAGGGAGGACTCGAACCTCCGCTGGGACCAGCAGCACAGTCCAGGACTGCAGCGCCTCAGACCGCTCCGCTAATCCCGCGCGGCATGCCTGGAACGATTTGTCGATTTGGAACTCGCTATTGTTCTATTTTCGAAGGAAAAAGGAATGCAGGAACAAAATTTAGAGCGTCCTAGATGGATTTCAGACCTTGTTTTTAAGTGGAATTGACTGCATATTGCCCACAGTAAGAAACTGCAAGGTGAGAAACAATTTCTTTCTGATTTCAGGGTGACGCGTTAAAAAAGAAAATTGCGTTATGGAAGGAACACTTGCCGACGAATACGTTGTTCGAAGAACTCATTGCATTTGAAAGAATTACAAGTATAGTTTCCTAAAAACGTTGAGGACACTGCCAGTCTTAAATATGTTTTCGAGAGTATTTGCATTTCAGTTCAAATCGCCGCTGTAATGCCCAGATGTATCTGAATTACCTACAACGTAATTCCCATTTTAATGACAGTTTCTTCTTCATTAAAACTGTACAGGAAATCTACATTGCTTTCCTCATAGTTGAGTTCCCTATCTCGATAATGAGGTTTTATAAGTGCCACAAACTTTCGGTTGTTATATTTGTCTGAAGGGGCTTTTTTCTATTTTGAAAGTAATTCACGAGTATGAGGCAACGTGAATGCGAAAATCTCTGAAAACGTTTGAGTCTGTCCGTAAGGCAATGGTTTGTACGTCAAAAATTGTTAAATAGTACTGAAAATTTGTTTTATATGTGATGTAGGTTGTGAAATGTTAAACATGAAACGAGGTCATATGCAGTGCGGCTGTACTGCTACTCAAATGTGGCACATTTGCAGTTTCCCCCACTTCTTTAACTTCACAGTCAGACTGCGTGGTATGGTGGTGGGGGAAGTGTGCAGTTAGGCTGAGCGCTACTTTAGTCATGCCAGGGAATGGCTCGCAAGCTGAAGTCTTGGCCGCTTCTGTGGTAAATTATATTCGTTGCTTCTTTCAATAGCTTCGTTCACAACCTGTCGATGGTCATCATTTTCTAAAGCCAGCTTTCACTTTTCTCTGGTTGAAGACCATAGTTTCTAGACAACTAGTTAGAATGTTTCTAAAAGTCTCGTAAACCATGTACAAATGGCTAAGAGACCTTTAATTCTTTGAATATTCCTCGCAGCTTTTCATTAGAGTTACAAAAACTGCACCATTATTCCTGCTATTTGTTATCGTCCCTTCATGCAAAACGTCTGTGAATAACTGCGCAAGGTTTGATTTCTCCACTTCTGTACCTGCTTTCATACTTCTAATGTTATTGCATCATTCACTGGAGTTTTTCCACTTTCGATGTGCCAGATTGCTTCCCATTACTTTGATGTTACTTCCAGTGTGCCCTAATCGTCGGAGTATGTTAGCTGACTGCGTACAAACCATAGAACTTTATTACTGATTGTTATCCTTAATATACGATAGTGCCCAAAGACTTCCTGATAACACTTATAAATCTTTAGTCTCTACTCCTGAGTGGACATGACGACCAACGAAGTTTTCCAGTGGCAGAGCGTTGCATAGTCTGATCATTCCTGATACTTTTTTCATCATGTCGATGGGTGGGCGCTGATCTGTCGTCTTCCTGGAAAACAGCTCCTTAACATCTGGACTGCGGGACAGAGACAAGCTGGCGACGGCTACATTATACTCACAAGGGAACCTCCCCATCGCACCCCCCTCAGATTTAGTTATAAGTTGGCACAGGGATAGGCCATGAAAAACTGAATACAGATCAATCGAGAAAACAGGAAGAAGTTGTATGGAACTATGAAAAAAATAAGCAAAATATGCAAACTGAGTAGTCCGTGTGTATGATAAGCCACATCAAGGTACGTGGACACTGAGGAGCACCGTGGTCCCGTGGTTACCGTAAGCAGCTGCGGAACTGAAGGTCGCTGGTTCAATCCTCCTTCGAGTGAAAAGTTTTAATTTTTTATTTTCAGACAATTATCAAAGTTCATGCACTCAGACATGATCAACTTCGCTCTCCAAAATTCCAGGACATGTTCAGATTTGCTTGAACACATGCAGGATTTGACGGTCTACACACGGAAAAAATTTGAAAACGTTAAAAACGTATGTTTTGACAGAGCACAGGGAAAACTGTGCGACTGCGAAACTATTGCTTTCATTTGTTGCCGTTTATGTGACAAACTCTTATGTTTTCATCACTTTTTTGGGAGTGATTATCACATCCACAAGAAAACCTAAATCGGGCGAGGTAGAAGAATCGTTTTACCCATTCGCCAAGTGCGCCAAGTTAGGTGGGTCGACAACATATTCCTGTAATGTGACGCACATGCCGTCACCAGTGTCGTATAGAATATTTCAGATGTGTTTTCCTGTGGAGGAATCGGTTGACCTATGAATTTGCGATCAAATGTTTTCGGTTCCTATTGGAGAGGCACGTCATTTCGTCTACTAATCGCACGGTTTTGCGGTGCGGTCGCAAAACACAGACACTAAACTTATTACAGTGAACAGAGACGTCAATGAATGAACGGTCAGATCGCAACTTTGCGAAAACAAAGTAAGTAAAATCTTTACTCGAGGGAGGACTCGAACCAAGGACCTCTCGTTTCGCAGTTACTCACTCTAACCACGTGACCACGGCGCTCCTCAGCTTACATATGTCTTGATGTTGCATATCTTACACTTGGACTACTCAGTTTGTATATTTTGCTTATTTTTTCATAGTTCCACACAACTTCTTCCTGTTTTCTCGATTGATCTGTGTTCAGTTTTTCAAGGCCTATCCACTGTGTCAATTTATAACTAAATCTGATGGGGGTGCGATGGGGAGGTTCCCTTGTCAGGAGGGACATTCACATGCGCGCCCATGAGTCCAGTGGAGCTCATGCAAGGCACCAAGATGGGCAAAGAGTATCGAACAGTGGTTGCGGACCACATGCACTCCCGGCGGCAGTGGCATTTTCCAACAGAATAAGGCAACTAGTGTGATGCAATGGTTCGAGAAAGACTGTGGCAAGTTCCAATTGATGTGCTGGCTCCCCAACCCGCTAGATCTAAATCGGATCGAACACATTTTGGATGAGATTGAACGTGGCGTCAGAGCTTATCGCCCCTCTCCCCGGAATTTACGGACGTTAGGTGACTTGTGTATGCAGATGTGGCACCAGCTCCTTCCTGCAACCTACCGAACCCTCAATGCTTCCATGCCACGGCGAGTCACCGCTGTTATCCGTCCAAAGGTGGACATACGCGCTATTAGGTAGATTGTCATAATGTTCTGGCTGATCAGTGTACATGTTCCATAATAAACAAACACACCGGCTTATAGAGAATACAGGAACACAGTTACTGATGATAACACCTTCTTGATGGGACTGTTATATCAAACGATTTTCGAAATGAAAGATTCTAAAGTACTTGTAAAATTAACTTCACATAAAGTACTTACCATATATTAACATTCTAACTACATTTCCAGTCTAAATTGGACTGAAAATCGTTAAAGAGAAATGCAACCGTTGTCACAATAAATACGAAATAGACGTTAAAAATGAATTAAATTTGCTCAAAAATATTCATTCTTTTGCGAATTTCTTTACTGTTTCTTGTCAAGGCGCGCTTCAGGATTATCCCGTCATCTGGTGTCCGCCTGCTTAGTTGGGTGGTAACGTGCTCGCCTCCCATGTAAGCGGGCCCAGGTTCGATTCCCGGCCGGGTGGGAGATTTTCTCCGCTCGTGGACTGGGCGATGTGTTGTCCCCATCAATAATTTTATCCTCATCACCGGCGCGCAAATCGCCCAATATGGCATCGAACGAAATAAGACTTGCAATTGGCAACCGAATTTCCTCGAATGGGGCCTCCCGGCCAACGATGCCATTAGCTCATTTTCATTTTTTACCGTCATCTGATGACCTGATAAAATAAATAAAATTTGTTTTTATATGTGGTAGATGTTATAATAGTCTTATAACAGTCATTGCAATAACACAACGGTGAAGAAAAATGAAATGTTCATCTCCGATACGTACTGCATCACATTGACGCCTGGGTTCTAGGTAGTCGATGAGAAGCAAAGAATTTTTTTCTGGATAACTGCAGTGGCGACTGGAACGAAATTACTGTGACACAGCAATAAGCCGCGGGAATTGTCTTAAGACTGAAGGAGTCTAGAATTGGATTATATGCTCGAACCGTGCTGAGAAGTGTTTCCAGTGCGTATTATGAAAGCCTGCACAATAGTAAACAGTGTGAACGTTATTCACTCAAAGGGGGTTCCTATTGTTCTACTGCATACTTAACTGCTACTGAGACAGCATGATTTAAAAGTGCTTTAGCAGAACCAACTTTCATTTTCTCGTAATGCATTTTCTCGGAGGTTCGAAGGAATGTTTTTCTCTTTCTCAAAATTATACAGCTTTAAAAAAGGTTCTATGGAGACAACTGTAACTGAAAAATTGTTTTCTGTGTCTTTGGGAAGAATAATGTGGTTGGTCATAGTTAAATGGTTTTTCAGGTTCTTCAGAGTATGAACTACGTCAGGCATGAAGTATAGTTTCCGAACGCGTTCTTAAGATTCGCCTCAAATTGATCAGGTGTAAAATGAAGCTAGTAAATGAAAATAAATATTAAAATGTAATATGATACAGCATTTAAACCGTTTCATAACTGTAATACGAACAAAGTAAACTTAAGAAGAGATCATTATTAAGCTGAGGTAGCAGGAAGGAAGAAGAAAAGGAAACGTGGTCTGAACGAGGATGGATCTTGCAAAACTTGTATTTGCTGCTAACCCTGCTAGCAATTACGCTAACAGTGTTTTCGCTTCGTTCGACCTACGTTGTAGAATATATGTATGTTCATTGGTTCAAATGACTCTGAGCACTATGGGACTCAACTGCTGTGGTCATAAGTCCCCTAGAACTTAGAACTACTTAAACCTAACTAACCTAAGGACAGCACACAACAGCCAGCCATCACGAGGCAGAGAAAATCCCTGACCCCGCCGGGAATCGAACCCGGGAACCCGGGCGTGGGAAGCGAGAACGCTACCGCACGACCACGAGATGCGGGCTGTATGGTCATTGTTAAGTAATCCAGTATGAGAGATTTGTTAATTTTTTCCACGTAGTAGAAATAAAATTTTCCTTTCAGTTCGATGCAACTGTATTTTGCATCTTTGTGCAATGCTTTCACTTTGTGAAATTCAGAAAAACCGGCTACCATATATTCTGCCCTCGAACAGCAGTTTACTGCACAATACTGCACCATTCTTCACCGTAGAAAGGTTGACGCGTTCTGTTAGGCTCTTAATTTAATATAAAATCAGCCTGTACGTTTCACACTCTCCTGTGCTCTACGATTACCGCTAATTAGATCAGTTCTCCCACATACTCTCACGTACTACTTGGCTCCGAAAATGGCTGCATTGTACCACGTGACGTTTAATGATCAATGACAGCGCTCAGTTGTCAGCAATCCGGACATAAAAGACTGTCCCTTCTTTCTTTACGTACTGCTTTAGTATCTGTTCTCCAACGCCGTCTAGCAGACGCCTTGTCTTCTGCAGCGCAGAGTGTCCGATTAGACGCTACAGTTCTAACCTTGTGCCTCTTTCTTGTTGGCTTTAAATTTTCGACTGATGAAGCTCAAGCTCCAGTTGACGATTGACGACCAGTGCGTCAAATTCGTGTTACACATATGTACCGTTTAATATGTATACATCATATTTTATTACTCTTGGCTCTTGTTAATTGTAATAACCATTACTAGACTCCTGTAACGTCTACCATATAAAAGCACTCCGTCTTCAGGGCACGGGTGGCCTACCTTGACCATCCGAGTGCCCCGTCATCCTCAGAGGAGGATGCGGATAGTAGGGGCCTGTGGTCAGCACACCGCTCTCCCGGTCGTTATGATGGTATTCTTGACAGAAGCCGCTACTATTCGGTCGAGTAGCTCCTCGATTGGAATCACGAGGCTGAGTGCACCCCGAAAAATGGCAACAGAGCATAGAGGCTGGATGGTCACCCATCCAAGTGCCGGCCACGCCCAACAGCGCTTAATTTCGGTGATCTCACAGGAACCGGTGTGTCCACTGCGGCAAGGCCGTTGCCCTAACGTTTATCCTGTGCAAAAATAAGTTTTCTTTATTTATCAGGTCTTGAGGTGTTGGGATTAAGCTGAAACGTGTCATAAATAATAAAAATGTTCAGCTGTGTGTGAAATATTATGGGACTTAACTGCTAAGGTCATCAGTCCCTAAGCTTACACACTACTTAACCTAAATTATCCTAAGGACAAACACACACACCCATGCCTGAGAGAGGACTCGAACCTCCGCCGTGACCAGCCGCACAATCCATGACTGCAGCGCCTCAGACCGCTCGGCCTATCCCGAGCGGCCATAAATAATAAAGAAACTCACAAAAAACTGTGAATATTTTTGAATAACCTTACAGCGTTTTAAAGTCTATTTCATAATTATATCACCAATCTGAATGCTCGAACAGAAACAGGACACACTTTCCAATAAGAATGATACTGTACATACAAACTAATTTCAAGATATACATGCTTTTCCATTATGTTCGCAAAATAAAATTTTCCACAGTCATGATTAATGATAACTACAATTAGGGTAACGCACAGATAACGTAAAATCTTACAATTCGTCTCTTATTTCTTATCTTGATAGCGCGCATCCAGCGTCGCTTATAACTTGTGAGAAATAAATTTATTGAAATAGTTTGTATTATACTGGTTCAAATTTGTGACTTCGGAAAATAGGGAGGAAGCTGCTAGGGCTGTGCTGGTTTGTTCTGAGGAGTCGTGGGGAAGAGTCCTGCAGAGATAGTTGGGTGGATTTGTGTAGGCGGTAAATTAGAAGTGGAGGGAGTTTCCTGCAATGATATGGATGGCGATTCAGCCGATCGTCGATAATTTACTTTTAAGATCTTCGGAGATAGTCTCGCGCCCGACTTAGTACAAATGACGAGATACACTGAACAGTGACTAGCTCCTATGAATAGCAGTGTGATGATAGAAATGGGCTGTTGTTCTTGGTTTTGGATTAGTGAACGTAGGAATTTTATTAAATCAATTTTAGTATTATTCACAAGCGATCAGTGGTGTTTTGCCTCGCACCTCCTTATATCTAGTCGCCGCTATATCTCATTCGCAAGGGAATCAATTAAACTTACATCAATTAAAGTCACCTAAATTCATTACTCTAGTTCACTTATTTACTTAACTTTGTAAACTATTCAGTTAGTCTCTACTATTTTAGAATATAGAGAAATAACCAGCCCCACGCTCTACAATTGCTTTAAGACAAGCCAGATTTTCTCGCAGGTCAATGTTTATGACGTCGTATCAGCTGAACCATGTGTACGGTGATCCGATTTTCCAAGTCTGTTCAGTGATGGATACTGCCGGCAAAATGTGGTGCGAATCATTATTAGTAAATAAGTGCTAAACTAAAACCTCATGCCTTATCCTGAAGTTACTGCATGTACAGCCCAAATATAGCAAGCGGTAGATGTTTTTCCATTTATTTTTTCGTTGGAGTTGTCAGCGAGGGAAAGGTTAGAAATTATGTGGAAGGATTGTCAGAAATTGCTAAGTGCTCACATTCTCAAAGACTGATAGCTTGGGTCATATAATCACGGTGAACTATGCTATGAACTATGCTGCATCAAGGCATGCACATAGTTTTCAACTTTAATACTTGGCCTGTTAAATTAAACCTTCACCGTTATATAATATTACGCTGGGATATTACATTTTCAATTCAGTCAATAATAATGAGTTCAAAATTTTGTTGGCGCTGAAACCGATGGATAGGCGGTCTGCAACCTGGAATTAGGTTTATGCGTTTTAACCAGTTAGTAATACACACAACTAGATGATTACCTGGCGTTGTCTGGGCACGTAGATATTCCAAGATATTTTTCAGTCTTCCGTAAGTCCATTTTCTCCTTCTCCCTCTCTCTGTCCATCTCTCCTCCACTCTTTCAGTCCTTCTCCCATCACTACTTCCACTTTCCCCGTCCATCTCCTCCTTTCTTTCTCTCTCCATCTTATACTCTCCCCTCTCTCTGTCCACTTCCCCTGCTACTCTGCCGATCCATCTCCCCCACCTCCTTGTCACTCTACGTTATCACCCTCACCGTAGTAGAGGGCTTGTGGTTATTGCCCCCCCCCATGAGATATCTTCCCGGATCGTAACTAATATGTGTACCAAATTTCATTGAAATGGTTCCAGGGATTTATCATGATTATTTATCCATGTGTTTGCCCACGTACACAATAAATGGTTCAAATGGTTCTGAGCACTATGGGACTTAACATCTGAGGTCATCAGTCCCCTAGAACTTAGAACCACTTAAACCTAACTAAACTAAGGACATCACACGCACCTGCGACTGTAGCGGTCGCGCGGTTCCAAACAGAAGGGCCTAGAACCGCTCGGCCACACCGGCCGGCCCCACGTACACACATGTAAAATATATTTCACAAAATGTCTAACGTATTTTAGGCATATTATTACAAATATTTCAAGCGTAGCGAATTAGCCCTGAAGTTTCATCTCCACTCAGCTCAGTGTTTATGACGTCGTATCTATGTGTCGTACAGTAATATAATTTTGCATGCACTGTCTGCGAAATGATTTGCGAGCTGAATTAGTAGCAAAGAAGTAATGAATTAAAACGTCATGCATGACGCAGCAGGTTTTCTCGCATCTCCGTGTTTGACGTAGTATCTCCTGCTCTATGTGTCGGACAGTGAGATATTTTCGTAGCTATATTCAGCGGCATATGCGGATACTGTCTCCGAAGCGTGCTGCCAATAAAGTTACTATCAAAGATAAATGAATTTAAACTCCATGCATGACGCAGTAGTTTTTCACGCTTGTCGGTGTTTATGACGCCTTATGTCCTGAACTATGTGTTGTACAGTGATATAATTTTGCTGGTACATCCAGTGGAATACGTGGCCACTGTCTGTGAAATGTGTTGCGAATATAGTCAGTAGTACAAAAGTAATAAAAATTAAAACCTTATGCCTCATGTAGCAGTTCTACTGCATGAACAGCGAAAACGTAGTAAATGAAGTTTTTTTTTCGTTTTTAATCATTTTGTTGGGGTTGTCAACAAGGAGGTTTTAAATTATGTGTAATGTTTCTTGCAGCTTATTAAGTGCTTTCATTCTCAAATACTGGGTGACTAAAGTAAGAGTATTTGCGAGTCGTGGTCTGCGCTGCTGTTCACCCACCGCCCCCTCTTTGATAGGTAGGTAGTTCTTACCTCCACGGTGATTCTTTTCCGAGAGCAAGTGATAAGTGTATCAAGTTTGGTTGAATTCAGTCAAGTGATTTAGGACGAAATATGTGTGAAATGTTATGGGACTTAACTGCTAAGGTCATCAGTCCCTAAGCTTACACACTACTTAACCTAAATTATCCTAAGGACAAACACACACACCCATGCCCGAGGGAGGACTCGAACCTCCGCCGTGACCAGCCGCACAGTCCATGACTGCAGCGCCTCAGACCGCTCGGCTAATCCCGCGAGGCTTTAGGAGGAAAACAATGGCTCTGAGCACTATGGGAGTTAGCTTTTGAGGTCATCAGTCCCCTAGAACTTGGAACTACTTAAAACTAACCAACCTAAGGATATCACACACAACCATGGCCGAGGCAGGATTCGAACCTGCGACCGTAGAGGTCGCGCGACTACAGACTGTAGCGCCTAGAATCGCTCGGCCGACCCGGCCGGCGAATTAGGAGCAGATGTTGAACATACATACATAAACACGTATATGCAGACATACAAAAATTTTTGTAACCTGTATAGCTTTGGATGGTGCACCGGTATCCCTAGATAACGTAAGAGAATTAGTCCGCACACACATCTGTTCCGCCGGATTGTACGAAAGAGGTAATTTAGGGACCAGTAGTAATCCATTATTAGCGACTTTCGTCTCTCAATCCGGTTTGTGAAGTAGTACAGTCGCAGCGAATTAGTATGCACTGGCTGTGGTAATGCTAGAGCTTTACGTGTACTGAATTCTGATGCCACCAGAAAAATATTATTCTGTGTTGTGTACGTTGGGCTGTGAGACACTGGAGCGGGAAGGATATTTCGTTACCAAATTCGATGGTGGTGCGACGGCAGTACGGCGCGGCGTCCTATTGTGATCAAAGACAGCGGAATAGGAAACACGATCTGTTTCCGGCAGACAATGGTCCCCCCTTCATAGCGCTGCTCTGCTTTGCTCGGCTGTGCGCTGTTCCGGGCTCCACTTGCTCCTGCGGCGGAATTAATTTAATCTGATTCTGCGGGCGAGGGAGGGGCGGTCTTGGCTTGCTCCTCTGTTTGCAGGAGCGGCGCAAAAGGCAAACATTTGGCGAGGAGCGCTGCGGCAAAAGTTGAAGATGTTTTCCGAGAACCTCCACCGGGAGCCACCGCCGAATAAACACATTACTCCATTAATGGAGAGTGGGCCTTAATGGGCAGAATAAAGCGCTGCCGAGGCGATTATCGTGGCGCGTCTCGACTGTCCTTGGTAGGCAGGGAGGAGTTGGCGGCGCAGAACGGGTTTTAAAGTCGCTTAATCGATGTGGCGGTGATCGACGGAAATATACGGATGCTAACTGCTCTTTTATTACTGTACGTCTGACTAAACCGTACGATCATCTCTTGTAGTCTTCGGAGAAGATCAGTTTGTGTTCCGGAGAAATGTAGGAACGTGCGATGCAGCACTGGTAAGAGGAAATCGCTACTTTGATAATCTACATCTACATCTACATGATTACTCTGCAATTCACATTTAAGTGCTTGGCAGAGGGTTCAACGAACCACAATCATACTATCTCTCTACCATTCCTCTCCCGAACAGCGCGCGGGAAAAACGAACACCTAAACCTTTCTGTTCGAGATCTGATTTCTCTTATTTTATTTTGATGATCATTCCTACCTATGTAGTTTGGGCTCAACAAAATATTTTCGCATTCGGAAGAGAAATTTGGTGACTGAAATTTCGTAAATAGATCTCGCCGCGACGAAAAACGTCTTTGCTTTAATGACTTCCATCCCAACTCGCGTATCATATCTGCCACACTCTCTCCCCTATTACGTGATAATACAATACGAGCTGCCCTTTTTTGGACCCTTTCGATGTCCTCCGTCAATCCCATCCGGTAAGGATCCCACACCGCGCAGCAATATTCTAACAGAGGACGAACGAGTGTAGTGTAAGCTGTCTCTTTAGTGGACTTGTTGCATCTTCTAAGTGCCCTGCCAATGAAACGCAACCTTAGGCTCGCCATCCCCATAATATTATCAATGTGATCTTTCCAACTGAAGTTGTTCGTAATTTTAACACCCAGGTACTTAGTTGAATTGACAGCCTTGAGAATTGTACTATTTATCGAGTCATCGAATTCCAACGGATTTCTTTTGGAACTCATGTGGATCACCTCACACTTTTCGTTATTTAGCGTCAACTGCCATCTGCCACACCATACAGCAATCTTTTCGAAATCGCTTTGCAACTGATACTGGTCTTCGGATGACCTTACTAGATGGTAAATTACAATATCATCTGCGAACAACCTAAGAGAAATGCTCCGATTGTCACCCAGGTCATTTATATAGATCAGGAACAGCAGAGGTCCCAGGACGCTTCCCTGGGGAACACCTGATATCACTTCAGTTTTACTCGATGATTTGCCGTCTATTACTACAAACTGCGACCTTCCTGACAGGAAATCACGAATACAGCCGCACAACTGAGACGATACCCCATACGCCAGCAGCTTGATTAGAAGTCGCTTGTGAGGAACGGTGTCAAAAGCTTTCCGGAAATCTAGAAATACGGAATCAACTTGAGATCCCTTGTCGATAGCGGCCATGGAGGTAAGTGTGTGAAGTGAAATCAATAGGTGGAGTCCAAGGCATATGAACAGCAAACAGGTTCAAATGGATTTATGTTGAAGAAGTGATGACGAGACCTACACCCGATAGAGCTGTACCTAACCCGTCTTCAGCCTGCAGACGACAGCAATAATTAAATATACGAGGGTGAGTCAAATGAAAAACTTAAACATTTTTTAAATATTAATTATTGTGCAGAAGTGGTACAAAGCTGTATCACTGTTCAGCATAATCTCCCCCACGCTCATGGCAAGTCCTCCAGCGCTTACAAAGTCCATAAATTCCTTTAGAAAAAAATTATTTTTGTAGTCCGTGCAACCACTCATGCACCGCGTGGCTAACTCTTCATCAGAACGGAACTTCTTCCTCCCATTGCGTCTTTTAGTGGTCCAAATATATGGAAATCACTTGGTGATGACGAATGGCGTCATTCCTTGCTCGCTCTCTTCGTGTCCGGTTGGTGGAAGTGAACCCCGGTTTAGTCCCCAGTAACGATTCTTGCAAGGTATAAATGGCTCTGAGCACTACGGGACTTAACATCTGAGGTCATCAGTCCCTTAGAACTTAGAATTACTTAAATCTAACTAACCTAAGGACATCACACAAATCCATGTACGAGGCAGGATTCGAACCTGCGACCGTAGCGGTGGCGCGGTTCCAGACTGAATCGCCTAGAACCGCTCTGCCACTCGGTCGTCATTCTTGCAAGGAAGCCATCACCTTCTCGTTCAAATCGCCAAAGAAGTACCTCACAAGCATCAACACGTCGTTCTCTCATTTCGGGAGTCAGCTGCCGTGGCACCCAACTAGCAGACACTTTGTGAAATTGGAGCACATCACGCACAATGTGGTGTGCTGACCCATGACTAATCTGTGAACATGTGCAATGTCAATCAGTGCCAATCTCCGGTTTTCCTTCACTATGGCTTCAACTGTTACAATGTTCTGTGGAGACACAACTCGTTGTGCCTGACCTGGACGAGGAGCATCTTCCACTGAAGTCACACCATTTGCGTACTTCCTGTTCAATTCGTAGACTTGCTGCTGTGGCAAACACGCATCACCGTACTGAACCTTCATTCGTCGATAAATTTCAATAGGTTTCACACCTTCACTACACAAAAACCGAATAACAGAACGCTGTTCTTCCGTGGTGCAAATCGCAAGTGGGTCGGCCATCTTTATACTGATACTGCGACGGTATGTGTGCATCTGCAATGTGCTGCCACCTACAGGCCATTCTCAACGCTATTTGTAGCATGCTTACCAACTTACAGGATAACGGCGCGAAATTTCTATTTGTTATTGCAAATTTAAGGTTTTCATTCGACTCACCCTCATATTTAAGTAAAATCTTTGGTGTCTCAGGAAACAAGTAGAGTTTTCTGGTTGCGACAGTAACTCAATAGAGAACTAATGTATACTGACAACTTTTTCCGAGACAGAACACATTTCGTACTCACACGTTTCTTCCTTAGTTGTTTGCGCATTCTCATAGTTGGAGGAGCAGACAAGAGACAAGCGCTCGCCTTACTATTACCGGAAAATTGATGGGGTTCTTCCGTTGACCACACGGGATGCATTGTACAACCAGCAAGCTACAGGCGCTTATCGGTCTACAAAACATTGGGGCTGTACTTCAATCCTACCTTCCTTAATTGATGAATTAATCGTGACTGCAACATCACTTAATTATCAAGACATCCAGATCTACTACCGTTAGAAGTTATTGTGTATGGTTCTGCATAAAGACGGGCATGTAAAACTGGCGTATACGATATTAGAGCTACGTCAGATCATGAAAATTGATATACTATACCTACAAATGACCATCGAAATGCAGCAAGACGCTGAACGATCATTTGTGGCTTAATCAAGCAAACAGCGTCACAACTACGGGTTATATATAGCTATCAGGTGCCTTGTGAATCTGTTAACTATATGGCCAGTAGATAACATTATCAAAGTATTAATGTGACTTGTAAAAATAAAAGTCACATTAATTGTAGAATTTACGTCACTCTGTGATTTAGTTTCCCAGGTGTAGGTCTGTTAGGCCGATGAAGTGTGCCTCTTACTGTAATGTCACGGAAAACCCGCTTCAGGGTTTTCCCATTGGCTTTCGGGAAAAATTTGCTTGTAACTCCGTCCTGCCATCGAGATTTTTGTTTGCATGGTTTCCCTAAATCACCGAATGTAGGTATCATGGAAATGTAACCTTCTTTCCGCAAACTAATTCAATCAAAGAGTTTGTTCTCTAATAATATGGTGGTAGTCGTGATCTTAAACCTAAGCTTCCTCCCAGCTTAGCCGGCCGGGGTCGTCTAGCGGTTCTAGGCGCGCAGTCCGGAACCGCGCGACTGCTACGGTCGCAGGTTCGAATCCTGCCTCGGGCATGGATGTGTGTGATGTCCTTAGGTTAGTTAGGTTTAAGTAGTTCTAAGTTCTAGGGGACTAATGACCAGAGATGTTAAGTCCCATAGTGCTCAGAGCCATTTGAACCTCCCAGCTTCTGTTGTCTGTTTGGCCTCCCGCAATACGAGCCCTCGCGCAGTCTCCCGTCCCTGCTATATCGATGAGATGTTAACAACACTGGAAAAACAACAATAATTTTATTTCTATTATGTTGTCCGCTTCACTCGATTTTCTGTCACAAAACGGAAGTGGAGCCGCCTGGCTGCTTAACATGCAGCCTGAGCGTCTCATTAGGCACGTCGAGAACTCGAACTGCCGCCTCAACTTGTCTCACGTATCTGCACGGCTCCTGCATCCCAAATGGGCTCTTGGTCCTACCGTAAAAAAGCAGAATCCGTACAGCAACGGTAGTGACAGTGTTCGGTACTTCAGCTGAGAGACAGTTCGAGATTGGTCAACGAAGTATTACTCATGTTAATGACACAAAGATTCGCAGGTAACGGCCTCTAAGGCAATGTAAATATTGTCATATATGGTAGCAAAACTGATAAACATTTAAAAATAGGGAGAATAAGTTTGTCGCATACAAAAACAAAAATATAAAAACGCTGTGGTCTTCATTTTTGATTATTTTCCTTATACCTGTTGCATTTTACAACGTTCTGTCAGAAATTGTGGCCTATTCCAGGGTGACAATTTTCTAATAACGAATTCACTTGAACAGCTACAAACCGTACTATATAGTTGTCAACTCTTTGATTTTCTGGGTGTACAGGGACCATATGAATTATACAATAATAAATTAATTCTTAAAAAATGACATGCACGTGAATGTTATTGTGCACTATATCGAAGTGTGCTATGTTACAGCAAATAATTTGACCAATTCTCTAATGGAGATAATTATTTTCTAAAATTTGTAATTGGCAAGTTGTGAGACCGAAATTTCTTTAATGATAATACAATGTGCAACCCAGCTAAAGGATCACTGTTTCGAAATCCTGTAAACATTTCTCATTGCGGCGTACAAGTTTGAAATTTGGCTCAAATCTGTCTTCAAGGTTCCTCCGTTATTGTGCAAAAGCTAAGCGCCCTGTGACGTCACCGGCGGACCCGGCGACGCTTCAGACACCAAGGTGTCAACACATGCACAAGAAAAGTGGAGAACTCAGAAGTTCATTGGGCGGTAACATGGGTTAACGATGCCATGCTGACACCAAATTTCACCACAATTCTGCCAAGTCACTGCAGATATGTCACACGATAAGAACGTCGTCGCTTCCCCCTCTTACGCAGATTTTGCCCTTGTTCTTGATGCCTCCGCGATGGAGGTTAGAACCGTCACGCCTAATCTTTGAAATCACGCGGTGTTCTTGTGTGTGGCTGAGGAGTACAACACCGCTCGGAATCGACACAAAAAGTCCTCAAGCGGTTGCATAAAGGGCGTAAATGAAACTACCCCTTCCCCTGAGACGTTGATTTCCACAAATTTAAGTGCGGAAAATGACACTCTGCAGTGCGATCTTTGACATTTCTGACACCCCATGGATACTTCTCTAAAAACTTCGAGCTACCAGTCACATAGAATGTGATTTCACACCTTTGGAGTGCAGGGTGACTGCAATTTTTGCTCTGGTGTACAGTGCGGAACCATAATGAAGCGTTCGAAACAGTTCGATGGAATTCAAGCACTATCTGCTTTTTTCGGGCCTCGTGTTCTGTGCCCTCCTTTGGAAAGATCACAGAGGAGTGCGACATTGACACACAGATGGATAAAATTGCAAAGTATCACTCTAAGCCCTCCAGATCGGTAATACTACCAATGCCACTTGACAACGTTTTGTTAAGCACTTTAAACATGTGCCTATGAGAGAGTCCTGCCCACCTGCTAGTAGGCATGCAACGACGAAAAGATATCAAATGGTAGCCTACCTACAGGCGCCTGGGACACTTGTCATGGCTTTTGCCAGAGCAGGTACATTTTTGAAATGCCTAACAAACGTGGGTGAGTGGCAATGAGGGGCTTGCGGAAAGGGGGAGGGGGTTGTGAGGCGGAAACTTTGCCATCTTAGTCACGCATGTGTCAGTGTTTCTTTTAAAGCATATTTCAATAATACCCTACAGAGTAATATTTCATTAACATGAACACTAGCCCCATTGTCATAAAGTTATACAGCTGTGCGGGGATACTCTTGTACTCTACTTTTTACAGTACCGTGCTATCCATTCCTGACTCGTGTTCACTGATGAACGTTAAACTAACCTTGGACTTTCTTGTCTTGCAAAATTTGCCCTATCTTTTGGATCTTTACTTGTAGAACGTGACCCCATTGTTGTCAACTCACTTACTGAAACAAGTATACAGCAGTGGTTACAGTGTTTAAAGCAGGACGGATCTCCAACTTCGTTATTCCGGTGCAAAAGTTCTCGGACGAATAATTTCAAGGTTTCTGCGTTGAGTGTGGTTCTTCAAATCTTTGAAGCACGAACCTTATCACGTAAAACAACTGATTTTTGGGGAAGAGTCCCTATCCATGTGACTCAGCTTCGATGCAACGCCAACGAAGATTTACAGAAGTTGAAACATCCGCTTTGAACAATTTTTACACGACTATGCTTAAACTGACGCACAATATTTTTTTTAGCGCAACGCAATCTGACTTTAAATAATCTCTACAAGAGAATGGCCCTGACTAACATTAACCTGTACTTTTCACAAATCACTTACCTCACAAAAATCTTGGTTACTCCCACTACTGCAATACAGCAAGCGCCACTACTGCCAGCTAAATAAAAGATTCAAACTATGGAAGGCACTAACTACTGATAGGGATAGTTAGCAAATGAAAGATATTAATAGAGAACAAACGTTGTATTTACCTTAATAGTCATCATATATATATACACTCCTGGAAATGGAAAAAAGAACACATTGACACCGGTGTGTCAGACCCACCATACTTGCTCCGGACACTGCGAGAGGGCTGTACAAGCAATGATCACACGCACGGCACAGCGGACACACCAGGAACCGCGGTGTTGGCCGTCGAATGGCGCTAGCTGCGCAGCATTTGTGCACCGCCGCCGTCAGTGTCAGCCAGTTTGCCGTGGCATACGGAGCTCCATCGCAGTCTTTAACACTGGTAGCATGAGGCGACAGTGTGGACGTGAACCGTATGTGCAGTTGACGGACTTTGAGCGAGGGCGTATAGTGGGCATGCGGGAGGCCGGGTGGACGTACCGCCGAATTGCTCAACACGTGGGGCGTGAGGTCTCCACAGTACATCGATGTTGTCGCCAGTGGTCGGCGGAAGGTGCACGTGCCCGTCGACCTGGGACCGGACCGCAGCGACGCACGGATGCACGCCAAGACCGTAGGATCCTACGCAGTGCCGTAGGGGACCGCACCGCCACTTCCCAGCAAATTAGGGACACTGTTGCTCCTGGGGTATCGGCGAGGACCATTCGCAACCGTCTCCATGAAGCTGGGCTACGGTCCCGCACACCGTTAGGCCGTCTTCCGCTCACGCCCCAACATCGTGCAGCCCGCCTCCAGTGGTGTCGCGACAGGCGTGAATGGAGGGACGAATGGAGACGTGTCGTCTTCAGCGATGAGAGTCGCTTCTGCCTTGGTGGCAATGATGGTCGTATGCGTGTTTGGCGCCGTGCAGGTGAGCGCCACAATCAGGACTGCATACGACCGAGGCACACAGGGCCAACACCCGGCATCATGGTGTGGGGAGCGATCTCCTACACTGGCCGTACACCACTGGTGATCGTCGAGGGGACACTGAATAGTGCACGGTACATCCAAACCGTCATCGAACCCATCGTTCTACCATTCCTAGACCGGCAAGGGAACTTGCTGTTCCAACAGGACAATGCACGTCCGCATGTATCCCGTGCCACCCAACGTGCTCTAGAAGGTGTAAGTCAACTACCCTGGCCAGCAAGATCTCCGGATCTGTCCCCCATTGAGCATGTTTGGGACTGGATGAAGCGCCGTCTCACGCGGTCTGCACGTCCAGCACGAACGCTGGTCCAACTGAGGCGCCAGGTGGAAATGGCATGGCAAGCCGTTCCACAGGACTACATCCAGCATCTCTACGATCGTCTCCATGGGAGAATAGCAGCCTGCATTGCTGCGAAAGGTGGATATACACTGTACTAGTGCCGACATTGTGCATGCTCTGTTGCCTGTGTCTATGTGCCTGTGGTTCTGTCAGTGTGATCATGTGATGTATCTGACCCCAGGAATGTGTCAATAAAGTTTCCCCTTCCTGGGACAATGAATTCACTGTGTTCTTATTTCAATTTCCAGGAGTGTATATAGCAGTTCATGACAAATTTCAAAACTCCGCCATCTCTCTCCCCACATCCACCACTGCTAGCGGCTCACCTCCAACTGCGCAACGCTACGCGCTGTTCACAGCCAGCTGCCTAACACTACAATGGCGAGTATTACAACAATGCAAAGCAGCCTCAGACTGCACACAGCACAGCCAGTGATTTTCATGCAGAGGTGGCGTTACCAATAAAAAAACCTAAACAGCCTTCTTACAAAGTGTTGAACAAATCTTTCCAAGTGTAACTTCTCAGCAGCTCCGCTACATTGCACATACTAGTATTGACAGCTCCAGTATCCAGAAAATCGATACTTAAGAACTAGTAATTTAAGAAATCAGCAGAACAAGGATTTGTCACACTAATAAAACTGTACTCAAAGATATAGTTCACTACATCAATAGTACCAAGTTCAGACTGATAATAAGGCACATTGCAAAAACTAAAAATACATTTTTCGTTACTTTTCCTGTATTCAAAACCGTCCAGTCACATTAATGTGACCACTTCTTCGGTTCAACGTAAATGCAGTAATCACTAACAGACGGCAGGTGTCAGCACTAGCAGTGGAGAGGATGTATAAAGTACATCGGGGGGAGACGCAAAAAACAGTGCAGTCGTTGTTGTAATGCGGAAACGGAGTGATTTATCTGACGAGCAAGGGTGGAAGCATTTCCGGAACAGCTACGTTTGTAAACTGTTCGCGTGCCGCCGTGGTAAAGTGTAAAGTGCATGGCGAAATCGTGTTACTCAAACACGGCGCCGAGGCAACTGCGGTGCACCACGGGCCATTCAAGACACGGTGCAGCCATGACTGCTGTAATATGTAAAGACAAACAGCTGTGTAACAGTTGAGCAGCTGACTGCCCAGATGAACCAAGGGACTACGAACAGTGTCTCCTCAACCACTGTTCAGCGAACGCCCTTGCGTATGAGGCCCAGCAGCAGGACCCTTGTCCATGCAACCATGCTGACCGCTGCTCTTCCGTCACAAAGGATGGGATTTGCAAGCCAACACTGTATCCGGACGTGTAGTGGGGATAATGGCCTTTTCATGTGAATCACGTTTAATACTCTATTCGACAGATGGTCGTTGGCATGTATTACGTCAAACATATGGAAGCAAACACCCTGCAACAATCGATAGAGCGTTATGGTCTAGAGAATGGTTTCGTGGCACTCCTCGTGAGTGATCTCGTCATTCTCGAAGGCACAATTAATCAACACAGTTGTGCATCTACCCTTGGGAACCATGTTCACCTGTAAATGCAGTTTCACTTTTGTTGTTTGATGACATCTACAAACAGAGCAATGCAACGCGTCACAAAGCTCATAGTGTACGTACTTGTTTCTAAGAGTATTAGGATGAGTTTACCGTACTCCTACGGCCACCAAACTTCCAGGATTCAAACCCTATCGAGAGTATGCGGGACCACCTTGACCGAGCTGTTCAACTTTTATCCTGAACTGAGAAACCTAGATCATGATGATGTTCGGTTTGTGGGCGTTCAACTGCGCGGTCATCAGCGTCCGCACGAAATCTCTGTCTTCTACACAGTCCAGTCTATCACTTTCACGAAAGATGAGGACAGCACAACCATCCAGTCTCCGCTCAGAGAAAACCCCCAAACCGGCCGGGAGGCGAACGCGGGATCCCGGTATCCAGAGGCAGGGAAACCTAGGGTAGCTTGCCATGGCACTCTATTCGCCATGGCTCCACATCCCCGTCGGTACATTCCAGAAATTCCCTGACTCTCTTGTTGCACGTCCAGTCATTCATTCTGGCCTTTCACACCTGATAAGATTAATGTGACTGGACAATGTTTGACACAAAAGTTCGTCTCCAAAAAAAATTAAATAATAATACCATAAAGTATTACGTACGAAGAAACACACACATATTAAAGAATTGTAAGCTATGCATTTCTGAAGGTGCTAGTGAAACTTCGAGATGTCGAACAAGTCAATGTTTACGCTTGTCAATGTATGTACTTAAAATACCTAACGTTTTTGAAATCGTTTGTTTTTAGAAAAATAAACATACTCTATAAATTTCTTACCCGTCTGATTTACACAGTCTGAATGAACTGAGATCCTAAAGATAACTTGCCTCTCGAGTTTTGTTTTTGACTAAAAACGAAATCCCGACACCATAAAGTGAGTAGGAGGGAGAGGCATTAAACACCGTGGAATCACTGTATTACTCAGCAAGGCGATCTGGTAGCACTGCCATAGCGAGAAGTAACTTTGTCACCTACCCAGTTCAAAGTAGCGGATTTTCGTCTCACTCTTTAACCCAAAATAATTACAGCTGAGACTTCTACTGTTCCTCACCGTGTAATTTATTTATTTATTTACACTTCAAGTTCCGCAGGACCAAACTGAGGAACAAATCTCCAAGGTCATGGAACATGTCAGTACATGAAATTACAACATAAAAGTAATAACAGATAAAAATAAAATGCTTATGAACACGAAAAAAGTCAATCCCTAAGTTTAAGAAAACGCAATCAACAATACAACAAAAGTCAGCTTAATTTTTCAAGGAACTCCTCGACAGAATAGAAGGAGTGACCCATGAAGAAACTCTTCAGTTTCGATTTGAAAGCACGTGGATTAGTGCTAATATTTTTGAATTCGAGCGGTAGCGTACTGAAAATGCACACCTTTCTGCACAAGAGTTACGGAAGTCGGATCCAAATGCAGGTTTGATTTCCGCCAATTATTAACTGCGTGAAAGCTGCTTATTCTTGCGAATAAGCTAATACTGTTAATAAGAAATGACAGTGAGGAACATACATATTGAGAGACTAGTGTCAAAACACCAAGACTCGTGAACAGGGGTCGACAAGAGGTCCGTGAACTTACACCACTTACTGCCCGAACCGCCCGTTTCTGAGCCAAAAATATCCTTTTAGTAGGGGAAGAGTTACCCCAAAATATAATACTATGCGACATAAACGAAAGAAAATAAGCAAAGAATACTAATTTTCGTGTAGAACGATTACTCACTTCAGATACCGTTCGAATAGTAAAAATGGCGGCATTGACTCTTTGAACAAGATCCTGAACGTTGGCTTTTCACAACAGTTTACTATCTATCCGAACACCTAGAAATTTGAACTGTTTAGTTTCACTTACCGTATTCCCATTCTGTGAAGTTATAACGTCAGGTTTTGGTTAATTGTGTGTTAGAAACTGTAAAAAATGAGTCTTACTGTGATTTAGCGTTAGTTTATTTTCTACTAGCCATGAACTTAGGTCATGAACTATTTGAAACCGGGCCAGTGTTGCACATAACATCCTTTACTACCAAGCTAGTGTCGTCTGAAAACAGAAATGTTTTAGGGTTACCCGTAATACTAGAAGGCATATCTTTTACGTAAATAAGGAACAGGAGTGGCCCCAACACTGATCCCTGGGGCACCCCCCACTTGACTGTACCCCACTCAGACCCTACATGACAGGCATTCTCAACATTGTGATTGATGACTATTTGCTGTCTGGTGCTAAAGTAAGAGTTGAACAGATTGTAAGCAACTCCCCGTATTCTGTAGTGGTCCAACTTCTGGAGCAATATTTTGTGATTAACACAGTCAAACGCCTTGGCTAAGTCAAAAAATATGCCTAGCGTTCGAAAACTTTTGTTTAACCCAACCAGAGAAAAGAGAATATAGAATTTTCAGTCGTTAAACGACTTCTAAACCCGAACTCTACATTTGACAATAAATGGTATGATATCAACTGATTAATTATCCCTACATACACAGCTTTTTCAATAACTTTTTCAAACACTGATGGCATAGAAATAGGTCTAAAATTGTCTGCATTATCCTTTTCTACCTCTTTATGAAGCGCCTTTACTACTGAGTACTTTAATCGTTCAGGAAGCTGACCATTCCTAAAGGAAAAATTACAGATATGGCTAAATACAGGGAGATAATGCCCATCACAATACTTTAATATTCTTCTAGGCACTCCATCATATCTATGCGAGTCCTTAGTCCTCAGTGATTTAATTATTGGCCCAATAGCCTCCTCGCCTGTATCACAGAGGAGTATTTCCGACATCAGTCTCGGAAAGGCATTTGCCAACAAAGATATATGATTCCCTGTAGAAACTAAACTTTTATTTAATTCGCCACCAATGCTCAGAAAGTGATTGGTAAATACTGTACATATATCTGATTTATCAGTAACAGAAATATTTTTACTACGAACTGACTTTATATCATCGACCTTGTCCTGTTGACCAGGCACTTCCTTCACAACTGACCATATGGTTTTAATTTTATCCTGTGAATTAGCTGTTCTATTTGTCTTCCTAATAATATTTTAAACACCTTACAATACTGTTTGTGATGGACTACTGTAGCTTGAGATGACTTCTAACATTTTGATGTAATTCACACTTTGTTCTACATGATATCCCACTAGTCAGCCACCCAGTCTGCCTTTTACTGCTAGTACCTCGTTTAGAATGTTTTAATGGAAAGCTACTCTCAAAGAGCATGAGAAATGTGTTACGGAAAGCATAATATTTGTCATTCTGCCACTCTTGTTCCTTGATAATGTTTAAAATGGCTCTGAGCACTATGGGACTTAACATCTGTGGTCATCAGTCCCCTAGAACTTAGAACTACTTAAACCTAACTAACCTAAGGACATCACACACATCCATGCCCGAGGCAGGATTCGAACCTGCGACCGTAGTAGTCGCGCGGTTCCGGACCGAGTGCCTAGAACCGCGAGACCACCGCGGCCGGCTGATAATGTTTAAAAAATTCTCTATTACTGTTGGATTAAATTTCCTACATTGTTTGTAATTATATGTGACATTTGTTTGAATACAAAAGCCTTTTAGTATTAAAATTTGTACATCATGGTCTGAAAGGTCGTTCCCCATTTTACTAACTGAATGCCCATTCTAGCAATGAAGAATGAATAAAAATATAGTGTATGGCTGTGCTACTGTTTCCCTGCACCCTAGTTGGAAAAAACACAATCTTCATCAGATCACATGAATTTAAGAGATCTACCAACATCCTTTTTTTTGCACCATCATGTACAAAATTTATATTGAAGTCACCACATATAACTAATTTCTGGTACTTCTGACAAAGTGAATCAAAACATTCTCTAGGTTGAGCAGACATACTCTGAAGTCAGAGTTAGGGGACCTATGAACAACAACAATTATAATTTTAGTTTCACTAAATTCAACTGCCCCTGCACAACATTCAAATATCTGTTTAGTGCAGTGCAATGATACTTCTATGAACTCAAATGGAAAACTGTTTTTTACGTACATAACCACTCCCCCACCCCACAAGGAACTCCTTAAAAAACAGCCAGCTAATCTGTATCCTGGTAAAGGAAGCGTCTGAATTGTCAAATTATTTAAGTATTCTTCCGATATAACAAAAATTTTAGTCAACTTCTATAAACAGTTCACTCAATTATCTCTAATACATCTTGTATTTTGATGAGATATTATAATTCCTTCTCTGCTTAGAAACATGACGTCCTCTGAAGGTGAGCCCTTAGTTAGAGGTACTTCCTTTAAGCCGGTATACATACCAGCTAACTTCATTCTAAAAAAGGTGCAGCTCCAACACCAATTACTACAGGGATTTTTCTATGAGTGATTCCATCACCACCCACTACAGTATCACCTATAAGCTTTGCCGGCCTCCCCTTCCCATAGATATTGAGGTGCAGGCCATGCCTAGTGAAATCCGATCTCCTGATATACCTAAATGGCACCACTGAAATGTGACCCATGCCCTATGCCATCAGCGTCCTCTCCAGCCGCATGTTAATGCGCCTAACAGCAGCTTTAAGATAAGGCCGATCATATCGCTGAAACAGTTGCACGAAATGCACCTCAGTGCCACCAGTATGAGTAGCTATCTTTACCAGGTCACCACCCACATAATATTCCCCGTCCCTATCAGGACTGCTCCCTGCTCCACCCACTGTCACTACCTGATCGTCCTTCGTAAAATTCCTACATCACTCCCTTATGCAGTCAGTCACCTGAGCCAACCCTGCTAGGCCGCGGCTAACCGACCGCTTTCCACGAAGTGAGGCCGGGCTGTTCCTCCGCTAAGTAACGTAGCTTGACATGGTACCACGGTACTTTAGCTTTTTATGTTTGACCGTGCCTTATTCTGGCATGTATTAGTTTATTTTATGCTTCTGAAGAAGGCTACGTTAGTCTAACTGAAACCTGGCTAATGACCAGTAACATTTTACAACTGAGGTAGATTTTTGACATATTAAATTATGTAGTACTGAAAGTCGATGCGACTTGAATTTCTGTCTGGGGCAGCGAGGCTTTAACTTTATGCTGTCGCCCAGTCGGGCGACCGGAGGTACAGTCGTGGACAAATCGAGCGAGACCCCTCGCCTTTTTGTTATGCTGATCCGCACAGCTTTAAAGTCTGCTACACAGCATAACAAATGGTTCAAATGGCTCTGAGCACTATGGGACTCAACTGCTGTGGTCATAAGTCCCCTAGAACTTAGAACTACTTAAACCTAACTAACCTAAGGACAGCACACAACACCCAGCCATCACGAGGCAGAGAAAATCCCTGACCCCGCCGGGAATCGAACCCGGGAACCCGGGCGTGGGAAGCGAGAACGTTACCGCACGACCACGAGATGCGGGCACACAGCATGACAGGCAAGGCGACGAAGTGCTACCAACATACTATGCAAGTTCGCTCTGCTGATGTGCTGAGATAGCTAGCACTGGAGAAACTCGCGCTTCGAAGACGCCACAGCATCGTCTGCCACTACTTCGTGGGAAACGAAATACTTCAAGTATAAGCCAATGTGTTGTATTCGCCTATCTGTGACTATGACTTGGATATAAAGTGTGGTTATGGATAGTACGTATGCTCAGATTACGACCCTAACATCACGAATAAAGACAAGGGGAATAACTTTTTAGTAACACCAGATGATATTAACAGCTTGCCGGCGCGGGTTAGCCGTGCGCTCAACGGCGTCATAACGCGGACCGCGCGGCTGCTTGCGCCGTCAGTTCGAATCCTTCCCCGGGCATGGTTGTGTGTTAGGTTACGTAGGTTGAAGTAGTTCTAGATCTAGGGGACTGACGACCTAAGCAGTTTGGTGGCAGACTTCTTAGAGCCATTTTTTGACATTTCGCGTAAATTTTCCTTACATAAACGGCCGTATCTTTAGATTGCGTTGACATAGCTCATTTTTTTACATCACCAGGTGACCGTAGCCCGCAGGAAGTGCGATACATTTCCGCTTATTATGTCCACCCGTACTCGAGGTAAACGGTTTTTAAGGGTTGAGTAGACAGATAGACGGTAAATAAAGTGAGACTAGTAGGGTTCCATTTTTACCGATTAACGTGACGAAATCCTAACAACGAAAATAGCTACCACAGTTACTGAAGATGACGGCTGCATAATAATTTCCCCTACTCTTTATTCGAAGTGTTCTAGCTGCAGTCGATAAATCAGCATATTAATCGTAGCTACGCTTTCGATCCAAATCACGTCTACAGTAATGCAAATAAAATCCATTTGCCTATACACGTGGTAATTCAGATTCCTCTATTAATGCCACCTCGTTTTTGATGTGCGAGCATTCCCATTACCAGCTACCTTAAGGAACACTTCGGCTAATGAACGTTTTCTGGCTGTGGCACGTCTAATGGAGAATTCGAAACATTGTAGAATACGTTTGGCAGCTACGTCGCCGTTTATTTCCTCGGGTGGTGCAGAATTATCCTTCTAAATTTACTCACTAATAACAGTTTTTTGTTATTTCGATAAACATCCCGAATGATTGTCACATAAGCGGTGACATAAAGGTAGACAATTCATGTTTTTGAGTCCAGAAAGCTCTATGCAACAGAAACTGCAGATTTGGCCATTTTAATTGCGAAATTGCCGGCTTATTCATGTCTGGGGTGATAATAGAGGGCTGTTTACCTGGGTTGTCTGATAGCGTAGTGAAAGGTGTTTGCTACTGCAAGGGAGATCTGGTTTGTTTTCGGTTCTAAGCTCGATGGTGGCAGATAGACTACCAGTAAAGGAATTTTAAGAAATTCTTGCGTCCCCAATACGTTTTATTGCTACCTGTATTCTGTACCGGCGCCCTGTGGATGTCAATATGGAACACTTGTAGAATTTCATACTTGTTACTGCCTACTTTTTCCGCATCTGTCAATAGTTGAATTGACTTAAGTGTGGCACTGAATGATTTTTAACTCAATTTCGTTATGAATCTTCACGCATTGCTAAATTTGCACACTTTCATGGTAGGTCAGCAACCATCCAGTATGACTGGTCTGAACGTTAACACAGACCATTTCGCGACCGAATGGGCATAATATTTTGCTAATTCGTAACGATCTGGGGTACTTTGTCTTACTAAAACAGTTATGCTATCTCGATAAGCTGAAATTCATTTTTATTAGTAAAGTTCATACTAATTAGCGTTTCTTCTTCGTTTATATCTTATATTTAGGTGTTGTAGTTAATACACTAATCAGCATTAATATAGTCTTACACATGATTGAAAACAGTCTGACAAATTTCGGATAGTTTCCCAATTTCACGCCTGTGCGTAGTATGTTGGTAGCACTTCGTCGCCTTGCCTATTATGCTGTGTAGCAGACTTTAAAGCTGTGCGGATCAGCATAACGAAAAGGTGAGGGGTCTCGCTCGTTTTGTCCACGACTGTACCAGAGTCCCCACATTCCAGAAATACGGAGCGACCTCGATGCAGGTGACTCAGGTTTATTATGGCTTGAATGGAAGAAACTAGTGCTGTAGCGAAACAAGTATGGACGAGGCCAGAGTAAAAATTGCTCATTTTCAATTATATCCAGTTACTAGAAAGGGCTTATGATGGTCTGCAGCCTTCGCATCTACGGACCTACGAGCTGCATGGGTCTATACGTCTTCTGCTGTGGACTTAGGCGCTATTCGGCGCACCGCTGTGCTCATACAGAGTACGCTGGTGACTTCGCACTCTGCAACTGAAAGGCCTCTTGGTGGTCACTAGTTCGTGCCTGGGGACGTGCAGCTGTTCCTCCGCTGCTACTTGTCCAGGCAAACTACCTGAGACGTCGTACTTACTGGAATTAAGGGAAAAGTGGAAGGGAGGATCCGCCAATATAACTTTCTTTTCACACAACCACTTTATCTAATAAATTTTTGTTTTGCAATGAACAATATAGAACAATAATTTTTTGTTTTTGCAATGAATAAATTTGCAATTGTCGACAAGAGGGACTCAATTACTCAAAACAGATTTTAATTTTTTTGTGGTATTCAAAAAATTTAAAAGCCTCTCTCACACCGGCCTGATTTAGCTTCATTGATCAGGATAGTAAAAACATGCGTATGTTAAAGGAATTTTCATTCACAGAGAAGGCTTATCACATTCACACATTTCAATACTGTTCTATCCTGATTAAATTGAGCTTAACTTAAATTCCATAAGGCAGTGAAGCAATTTAGAAGTCTCGGTGCGACGAAAATTGTCAGTCGATCTCTTGAAAATATTTCTAATAATTATTAACATTCGGTGATCACATGGGGAAGACCGGAGATCTGCTGGTAAGACCGTGTTAGCCTATTTATTTGAAGTAACTGGATATCTTGAGCATACAAAACGGCAGGTTCGTCCAGTGTAAATCAGACGTTCCCCACTGATCCCGTGCAACACAGCGTAGTAAGCAGACACTGTCAATAATAATCAGTTAAATAATACGCGAACACACTTAATTTAGTTTAGTTCATGTATTAAATTCCTTCTCATACAGAATCTCATCAAGATGGCGACTAGCTCAACAATACATACATATACATCCTCCTTCTTTCACGGCTAATCGGCAAGCACTCCCTTCATTCTTTTCATAAGAGAAAACATAGATAGCAGAGAAGCTATTCCATGGAATAAATGGACGCTCCAAGGAATAATAGGGCTTGGAACTACTTTGCATTGATGATTATCGTATATTAAAGTTTAGGAATCGGTAAGATAAGAAGAGATATTTCGAGATATGTACTGAGTTATATAATTTATAAAATTTCTGAAAATATCGCAGAGAGACCGCTGCAAGAGACATTACAAGATGACGTAGCTTTTAATTTGAAAGCTGTATGTCGAAAGGTTCGGGGTTAAGATGCGCACCTGTGCTTAAAGGTTAAACAGATTAGGAAACAATGTGACTATGATAAGGCTTACTTCAAAGCAACCAACCTCTTAATGTCAATCGACAACCAAGGTTCGACTGGATCCCATCCCGTCCCTCTTCACAATCTTATTTTGACTAAAGCCCTGGTGACAGTTGGCTGTTGATATTTTCAAAGTTAAACTGATTGTCAGTTATTAAGACCGCTCTGAAAGAACGTCTTAAAACTTTACATGTTAACACTTATTACAAGGGAACTCACTGGACGGAACCACAAGATCAGGCTAAAATACATCAATAATGACCCTGTCTTGCAAACACAGCAACGCACAGCTTAGTATAAAAGTTTGTTCAGGTTGTAACTAATGCCTGAGAAATACAATTACACTCAAAGAATTGAACCGGTTAACATCTAAATCTAACCACAAGGCCCCCGTTTTGTTTAATGGCAACCTATGCCTTAGCACAATTTTTCCGGTTGTATTTACGACCAGGAGCTTATTCATTAGAACATTAATGATCGGGTATGAACGAGAAAGGAAAGGCAATATAATAGAGGGACAAATTTTCAAACGATAATTAGTGTCTTAGTACAATACTACGGCCTATATTTACGACCAAAGAGCCGACCGAGTAAAACTCTGAGGGTCGGGTATAAAGCACAATATAATGAGGACAGGTAGACAATGACACAAATCACCACGAGGATTACAGAACGATACTCCCCTTTATGATCAAGCAGTTCCGTCTATCTACGGTGCGTCGGGACAATTACTGAGTGGTGCCGATGAATCGCAGGTAGAAGAGGGCAGCCAGGCCACTAACGGTCGTCCAACACGAATGTTAGCAACCAACCGACGGGATGTTGGCCTGCTGCTTGTAGTCGACGCTGACCCCGGTGAAGTACTCCGGCATCTTCGCTCTGCGCAGGCCCTCCTCCTTGCTAAGCTCGTGGCTTCGGCCGCTCGGGCCTCGTCACCATCTCTTGTCACGATGCTACCGCCAATCCCCAAACTTCATTCCTCCCTGTCGGGCCAGCGAACCCCGTATATATATCGGCAGGCAAAGACCTTCTAAGGCACAACACACAGATACCAACTCTTCCTCATAGATATTGTGAATGGGGCCGCAAGAGGGATAGTCGATACTACGAGCACATCTGAGCCAGTGGCGCCAGACAGAACAGTCTGCTAGCTCAATGGAGCCACGGCTCACTACCTGCTGTCTGATGCGTGGACAGACTCTGCTGCTGATGGCTGCTACTTCTGCTCGCAGTCGACATCATGATCATGCAGGCCCTTGTCGCCTAATGCAGGCTGCCACTGGGCACACGGCAGTAAAGCACCATGCCTATTCTGTGAGGTCAGAGGCCATGCAGTGTCATTCGTGCTAGCACCACTGCTTTCCGCACTGTTGCTTCCTGCGGCTAAGAACCATAAATTGGTCAGCACCTACTTCAGATGGCGTGCACTGCCGTCACCCTGCGAGTGCTGTCATTCTGGAGCGACGTGTCTGCTGCTGACTAATAAATGTGTGTGTGTGTGTGTGTGTGTGTGTGTGTGTGTGTGTATGTGTGTGTGTGTTTGTGTTTCCTCAGAACCGTTTCACTGCCACCTCATTGGGCATCTATCAAGTGCCGTCTCACTCACGCCCAAGAGCGATGGTTCGTCGGCGCCCATCACTGCTATCCACCACCACGGCCGCCCAATCTGGCCGCTACAATGTTCTAAAAATCTTGGGTACTGACATCGAAACGTTCAGAAACATATTTCGGAGCCTTAATGCACTCGACCCTTTTCTTTTCTTTCAGGTGAATAGGTATGTGAATAGGTATTATATTTCAAATTTTTAAAAAGCTCAAAAGTTGACGTCTCTCAGACGTGTTCCATGGGACGTGTCATGACACAGGCTCTGAGCACTATGGGACTTAACTTCTGAGATCATGTCCCCTAGAACTTAGAACTACTTAAACCTAACTTAACCTAACGACATCACACACATCCATGCCCGAGGCAGGATTCGAGCCTGCGACCGTAACGGTCGCGCGGTTCCAGACTGTAGCGCCTAGAACCGCTCGGTCACCCAGGCCGGCTGTCATGACATAGCTAAATAATGGTGCAGCCCAGAGAAACGGGGCAACTGGTTACTCTAGCACATAGAGGTCACTGAATACAGTATGTTTGTATGAAAGTATTCCAGTATTCGCTATATCTGAATTTTCCCGTGCAAGATGATAAAATGTCTGATAAAAATATTAGAAAAATATATGGAAAGACAGATTAGTGCAGAATATGTACAATACCCATAAGGAAAGAATAGAAATGGAACTCCAAGAACGAAGTGGTAGTATTAGAAAGGGTATAAGACGGAAATGTTGTAGTAGTCGTAGGCCGCTACTGTTCGCTGCGTACATCGTTGAGGCAATGCCGTAATTAAAAGCGTGAAAGGATTTCAATGATATTTGCGGGTGACATTGATAATCTTAGTGAAAGAGTGGAACATAAGCATGACCTGTTAAATGAATTGATCAGTCTTACGAATACAAACTATTGACATTGGGTAAACCGGAGAAAGACGGACGCAATGAGGAGTAGCAGAAATGAGATTAGCAACAAACGTACTCGTATCAAAATTGGCAGCCAGGTAGTAGATGAAGTTAAGGAATTCTGCTAACTTGGAAGGAGGCAGAGAGGAAATCAAAAGCACACCAGTGCAGAAAAAGAGGGTGCTCCTGGGCAAGAAAAAATCCACTCCAACCTATTTTTACCGAAAAATTTCTGAGAATGTATGTTTGAAGAACGGAATTTGATAGTAACGAATCACGGGCTGTGTAGCAACATGAAAAGTTGAGAACTGAGGCGTTTGCGATGCGATGCTGTAGAGGCTGATAAGGAATGTGAAGGCTCTCCCAGAATTGGTGGAGAAATGAACATATGAAAATCACTGACGAAATGAAGAGACAGGATGAATGGGCGTGTGTTAAAACATCAGGGAATCAGATTCGCAGGATATCTTCTGTGAAGTTCGGGAAGGAAGGAGACAAGGTACTGTCGGAAGTAAAATCGTGAAATCGTGAGGACGGGTCATGAGTCGTGCTTAGGTAGCTCAGTTAGTAGAGCACTTGCCTGCGAAAGGCAAAGGTCCCGAGTTCGAGTCTCGGTCTGGCACACAGTTTTAATCTGACAGGAAGTTTCAACATCAGGGAATAACTTCCACGTTATTAGAGGAAGCTGCAGGGGGTAAAAAGTGTAAAGGAAGACAGTGATTCGGATAGCCAACAATTAATTAAGGACATAGGGAGCTAGTGCTTCCTATATGAGGGAGGGGTAGGCACAAGATGGCGGTCGATACAACGCTGTCTGAAGACGGACGGCCCATAAACCAAATTGATAATCATCTCCAATATACAATATACTGTTTTGATCTTGGGAACTGGGTCTTATCGGTCATGCTGTATACGCAGCCACCCTTCCACAGCTAATACACGTCAAATAGCTCTGACCTAGACTGCTGGTGCATGGCTGGATACAAAGCTAAATACGCAGCGATAATGCCCAGCCTGCAGTGAACAGTCCCAACTATGGCTGAATGACTTTATGTTTACAAGCTGTGAATCGTAAAATAATCGACAGTACCCGTCGCCAAATTTACACGAGTACCTGAAGATCTCACGTAGCCAACCTCCACTAGGTTTCCGGATTTGCCAAGTTATCTTTTTAGCGGCCCGCCGTTCGTCTTTCAGGCCGAGTCGCTCTGCTGAGTTGAGAAATTGCTCTCACTCCTCCTTTTAATTCGCGCTTGCCTCCTCATGCCACCAGCAGTATTTTAATTACCTGGAGCGTTCGCGGGCCCTGTCGGCTAAATGGGAGAGAGTGCGCGCTCGCCTCGCAGACTGTCCACTGGCGCTACACACACACACACACACACACACACACACACAGACAGACACACACAGTTCACCTGTAGAGGTCAGAGCAGCAGCCCTCGCCGCCTTTGAAATCGGCGAACGTGGCCCGTTTAAGTAGTCATCTCTGGCGGAACGCTTCTGCTCATTTCGCTTACGCCCAGCAGCGTTAAGGGGAATTTCAGACAAAAATCCCTTTTGGGCTCTCTAGTGGCTCGCAGTCGAGCATCAGATATTCTGCTCTCGGATTCACTGCAGTCAGAATCCAGACTTATGTTGTTGTGCCAATCCCTCTGAGGACAATAAACTCGTCTTCAGCCGCAGGAAACAGCACGTTAGGAAGCTATACTATTTTACACAATGTCATCAGTTTAGTTCAGTAAATTCAGCAAGTCCCAAGCAACTGAATTATCCTACAACTTCGTCAAGAAAAGAATAAAAGAAACCAATTTTTTTACGCGTAGGGAGAAGTAAAGCACCGAATATCTGAGTAAGTGTCGCACTACAAATCGCACGATCTGGTGTTCAATCCTCGCATCTGCTCTATTTTCTGTCAATGTTTCACGTTTGGAACTGACTTTTGAATGCGATAATTGCAAAGTAGGAACTTAGTTCGATATTCATGTTATCCTATCGTAAGCTGAAAGGTCGGATGAAAGCAAGGACACACACATTGCCCACCATATTAAGACCACATCTGGTAAACCACGACACTGTAACTACTCGTACATACTCTAACAATTTCGTCTGTAGAGACAATGAAGCAGACTATTTTATGTAGAGCTGTACATCTTCAACGTCCTTATAGAATGGGATCGTATAGCAATCATAACTTGTTGTTAAGAATATCTGTTTCTAGGCAAAATTCACTGTCGTGAGACGTGTTATTAATCATGCAAAGTTTTCTCTCGGACGATATTAAAGAAATCGCCGGGTCCAACACCTTATCCAGACGAAAACCGCTATCACGGTTAATAAGGTCTTCCGCCAAACGCGTTTTCACAAATTTCCTAGTAACTGAATTCGAGAAGGATTTCGTCGAGGCCAAGATTTGCGTGGCAGAATAATCCATGGAATGTCCTATGGAGACACAATGGGTGGCTATGACTGACCAGTAAGTAGCGCTGAGACTGACTAACGACACGTCTAACTACAGTTAATTTTATTAATCTGACATCTGTATTTTAACTCAGTGACCCCGCATTCAGACAAGGAGTGTGTATCCAGAAACACCCCTACGCAGGCAATATTCGAAGAGGACCCGAAACTCGACAGAGATGGCTCATGTAGTGGCTGCCTTTGCGTATGCGTCAAGCGGCAGTTGTCAGTATGATGTTAGCCGAGTGAACTAGTTATCTCCAGTGCAAAACTCTCACCTGAAGATGGCTGAATGATTTTTAGCCGGAACGTCGCGACAAGAAGTCGACGTCATTCGGCTGCAATCCGAAACTTCGTGGAATACACTTCAGGTAGGAAAATGTTTGATAATACAACATAACAATCAATGAAATGCACTATTTTGCACTCTACAAAATTAATTTATTCAGGTTAATCTATTACTTAATGTAACCCGTTACACGGTCATAGATTATTCTGTCATAGATACCTTGGTCTCGGCGTGATCCTGGTGCTCACACTCCCCATGATGTTGACTCAGATACACCATGAAGAACAGTTGGCCTCATAAACTGACCATGTGGTTTCAGCCGTGCAGCGTGTGCTCGATGCTGTCGTGTCAGCTCCGGGCCCGGGCGGCGGCCGGCTATGTCACGGTTCTGGATGCTCAACACGATGGGACGTCCATCCTGGGATTGCGATAGACGGATGGTGTGCATCAGGAGCGACCCACTGACACCTGAGCAGGAGACGGTAGTGCTTCTGGCTGCGAAGCTTTTCGCGGCACAGGCCTTGCATAAAAATAAACCAAGAGGAGTGACAACATAGACGGCATCTATTCTGCGGTTCAACAACTAGCAAGATAGGTAAACACGCAAGGAATCAGACCAGTCTTCAGGCCACAGAGAAAAATTAAAAAAAAAATGTTTCAATCTTTTAAATATTATCTCAGCATGAGTGCACCGCGAGTTTATAACTTTCCTTGCGACTGTTTTAATAGCTCCGCGGGCCAGTCGATGTGGTGGGATGCCGATCGTTGCAACGAGCATCAACGTCACATGTTTTTTTTTCCTTTGTTGTATTTTCAATTCCCCATTCGGGAGGGGGGGGGGGCGGGGGCTGGCAGCATCATAGGATCTACCCTTCAGCCGAAAGACTTTAGAAATGTGCGGGAGAACATTTATAAAACAATGTAAAGGAGAAAACATGATGAAACATAGATATGAAAAGGGGAAACATAATGGAAGAAAGCATACAAAAGAGGTGAGTGTAATATGGAGATAAAAATCTAAAAATTGTACTTTACACAAAAGAAGCACACACTGTAACGATTAAAAGAACACAAGGCGAAGTACGGCCGAACTATAAAAGTTGCGATGGGCGGGGTAACACAGATCAATCACGGACAGCAAACTATATAAAAGTCGGGCACACTATTAAAACCACATCACTTGATGACATTGTAGAATGGCCGTAACACAGCACATCCTATGATGAAAAAAACTAGGAGGAACTGATAAGGGTGGGGAGATGAGGGAGAAGGGTAGAAGGGGAGAATGGGCGATGCTAGAAGGAGTGAGAAAGGGGGTGGGGTTTGGGGCGCGCCAGATGGGGCTGGGGAGGGAAAGACAGGAGAGGAAAACAGCTGAGGAGGGAGTACAGAGACTTAGGATGGGGGAAGGAGGAAAAACCGCTAAGGGGGAATGAGGGGATGGGAAAGGGGACGCCTTGGGGAGGGGGCATGGGGAAACAAGGCTGGGCTGCAGTTGGCAAGAAGAGTAGACATCACGGAGCAGTTCATCATCTGGGAGTGGGAGATGCTGGAAGATGAAGGATATGGAGGGTGCAGAGGTAGAGAGAGGTTGGATACAGTGATATAGGCGTGGCAATGGGAGGGGGGTTGGTGGAGAGGAAGGAGAACACCAGGGGGTGGAAGGGATCAAGCCTGCAGACAGTGTAAAGGATGTGGATATGTTAGAAGGAAAGGAGGAATGTCACCTTGTATACAGCTTCTTAAATGAGCACAAGATTTTGTTTGAGCATATGAGAATATTTGATCATGCTTCATAGTATTGGGGCTCTGATCAGAGAAGCTGTTGAAACCAGTCTTTGTGTAAACAACTTCAACAAAGACACCATCTGTGTATTTAGTAATGCATTGAAGTGTGCACTAGACAGGTATAAAACAAAGAGGAATACTTCTTGCAGTTCACTACCTGATGCAATGGATTGCACTGCAAGCAACTCTGGATAGAGGGTGTAAGCAAAATCTATGGATGTAGAGCGTGGCACACCTATCCGTGCCATCATGACGCAATCCAGCCAGTAGGATACCATTCTGTAGGTATAAAAGAGGGTACCCTTGCCAGTTCATGAACTGTCTGCAGGCTTGATCACCCCACACCCCCTGGTGTCCTCCTTCCTTTCCACTCCCCGCCAGTTGCCACGCCTCTATCACAGTAACCCCCCCACTCTCTGCACCTGCACACCTTCATCAGGGCAATTTTCAGCATCTCCCAGTCTTGAATGACGAACTTTGCTATGACACCTACTCTACTTACCAACTGTAGCCCACTGTAGCCCAGCTTTGACACCCCTCCCCCCTCCAGCCCTTCCGTTTTCCATCCTCTCCTTCCTCTTGAGAGGTTTTCCCTCCTTCCCCCCTTGAGTCTCTGCACTCCCTCCTCGGCTGTTTTCCTCTCCCATCCTTCCCTCCCTGGCCCCTTTCGGCGCGCCCACCACCGTGTCCCACCTTCTCCCCCCCCCTCTTGCACCGCCCCATCGCTCCCTTTCTCCCCATCCTTCTTCTTTCCCTGGCCTGGCAGATCCTTCCAGTTTGTTCTTCTTCATCAGTGCGCTACGTCAGTGTTGTGTTTGTCGCCATTCTCCAGTGGCATGAAGTGCTGTGGTTTTAATCATGTGCTTAACTTGTACATCGTATTGCTGTCCATGTTTGTTCTGTGCTACGCCGCCCATCACGTGGCTATTTTAATCTTTCTGCAATGTTTTTGCTCCAGCTGTACTTTATCCTTTAGTCCTGAATGTGTATGGTTTTCTTTGTTAAATACTTTTTTTAGATTTTTATCTCCATTTTCATACTCACCCCCTTTTTGTATTCTCTCTTCCATTATGTTTCCCCTTTTTGTCTCTATGTCCAGCCACCATTTCTCCTTTGTTTCAAATGTCTTCCTGTTATGTACTTAATGTCTCTTGGCTGAAGAGCAGCGCCTATGCTGCTGTCAGCCTGCCCTGAATGGGGATTTTATATTACAATGAAGAAAGAAGAAAGAAAAGAAAACCATGACAGTCATTTTTAGTCCCTGTCAAAGATGGTGATGGGTATCATCGAAAGCTTGAATTTCATCCGAATGTTGTGCAGCAAGTGAACTGATTAATTTTAATACGAGGTTGAGCTTCTGGTTTTGATGTGAGATGGCCAGCTGCTCCATGGAAGTACGTCATGAGAGGGAGGACCTCTAAGATTGCCCTTGACTGCTATATAGTGGTTCAAGCATCCATGGCAACTTTGACTCATGCTATTTTCGTACGTTTAATACTCCGTTGCATGCAGGCGAATGAGAGTATATCATCTTCGTACATGTTGTTTAAAAAAGAATGACCTTATTTCTAAACTCCATATTTATTGATAAACACATACTACAAACATAGGATGGATTGAAAAATACTTATAAAAACTTAAGGTCTTAGCTATGCTATTACTAATGCCCCATGTGTCCCTCAGCAGCAGCACGAACAACATCGGCACGATAGCTACTTTCGTCATAAACTGTACACAGTAAATCTCGTTCTATAGAAGTTATGGCGTCTGTTATTCTTTTCTTCACTTCTTCTACGTCACGAGATAGAGGAGAGATGAACACACTTTCCTTCACGTATTCCCACGAAACAACGCCGCATGGGGTCATGTCTGGCGATCTTGTAAGCCAAGAAAGCAGGACAGTGTCTCGAGGTCCAGTGCGCCTAATTCACTGTTGAGGCCGAGTGTCATTGAGAAACTTAAGTACGTAGTTGCGCCAGTGTGGTGGACCTTCACATCGAGTAAAGTGAGGGTTCTGGAGTCCCCATGTACGCATGTCATGTTGGTCTACTTTATCACTAACATGAAATGTTGCTTCACTACTGAAAATTAAACATGTTAAAAATGTATCGACTTCTATTTGATGGAATGAACCCGTTTCCTTTTATGACAAACTCGAGTAGATTGCACTAATTGTAGTCTATGTGGTTTATAGACCAAAAGATACCTTAAAACTCGCCAGAGAGTCGTATGAAGCATTGCCAGCTATCTGCTTGCGCGGCAAGTACATTGTCGTGGATTTTGCCCAATCGTTTGCCAAATTTTTCCCATCATGCCACGAGAAATGCGAGGTCGACCTGGACTCTCGCTTTTGAACAAGGATCCTGTCTCTTCTAATTGGCGATACCTACGACCAATGTTTTTGAATGCAGGCGGATCAGTACCAAAACGCCGACGAAAAGCACGCTGAACCGAAATCACTGGCTCACTCTTTGTAAATTTCCGTACACAAAATGCTTTGTGTTGATGGGCTGCTGTCTTACTTCTGACTCACTGAAAGCTGAGAAGACACATTGACAGACATTTAAAATGATTTTCTGGAAGTCTGGGTCATGTTCATTCCAACAATGCACGTTTCCTTGCCGGCACGTCCCTGTTTCGTAATTATTATCGCCCAAAATCAGGTCATTCTTCCCTGTATTACAATTTCTGTTTTGCTTTTACCCTCATAATATAACAGACAGTAATGCCTTCTTCTTTTGCGTCTATTGCAGATCCTGATGATGACTATTGCATAGACGAAAATCTTGTCCAAAAAACATTGCGATATGACAGTTAAATAAAAAAAAACTGTGAACAGATACCATCGGTGACCATGCGGCTCGTTAGAATGAAATTACAATGAAATGAATACCCCCAGCTGCATACAGGGACTCAAACCCGGGATCTCCTGCTTGGGAGTGTTGGTCTCACGGGAAGCGTGCCATAGATAAGTCCCTGCAGTCGCACTATCCTCTGTGTCCTCGGTGGCGCAGATGGATATAGCGTCTGCTATGTAAGCAGTAGATCCCGGGTTCGAGTCTCGGTCAGGGCACACATTTTCAACTGTCCCCGCTGACATATCAACGCCTGTATGCAGCTAGGGGTATTCATCGTAATTTCATCCTAACGAGCTGCATAGTTACTGATGGTATCCGTCCGAAAGGACAGGTACCATCTGCTCATTTACTAGATAATTAAATAGTGAAAGAATTACTGCCGTATGTGAGAGATTTCCTTCACGGGTTGATGGAAATATAAATTATGAAGAACAAAATACATTTGGGTGCAAAATCAAGGTACGAAAGTAAATAAGGAAGTAAGTCCCATTGCCAAATAGCATCACTTGATGATATTTTGGCCATGCATTCAAAGAATTGCTATTCATGGCACAGAACTTAACTGGAAGAAATACGCAATGCGACGATCAGAAATGGCACTTTTATTCAATGATAGTAATTACACAGAAGACATCACGATTCTATAAGATCACCTGGATATTAGAAATGTGAGACATGGTTCTTAACAATGTGTGTGATCGCCACTGACGACAGGACTTGTTTTCATCGTGCTCTCACGCTTGTCACAAGTTCGATAAGGATCCCTTGTTGTAGGGCGTTCCATTTTTCACCAGCAAATTTGACAACTGCGGTGTGGTAGTTGATGAAAATGAGCGTGCTGCAATATGTATCCCCAATGCATTCGACACTTGCTCGATGCGGTATAAGACTGAGGAAACGGCAGGCAAGTCCATCTGCCGAATATCGTCTCGTTCCCAGAGCTCCACCACCAGCGCTGTTCGATGCGGTCGCAAATTGTCAGTCACAAAAGTAAAGTCAAGCCGAACGCTACCCTGAAAAGACACACATGGGAAAGGAGTAAGTTGTCAGAGTAACGTTCATCTTTGGGTAAACCGTGTTTAAATATTTAGAGGTCAGTATGGCCGTGCAATATTATGGCTCTCCACACCGTTACACCTGGACCACCAAACTACCGTGTTCGACAATGTTCCCGAGTGAATTACGTGTTCCCACACCTCTCCATATGAGGGTATGTCCAGCACTGCTGTGACACATCATTCGAAATTCGTCTCTGTTGCACAGTTTAATTACATAACATGTTTAGATCACTCTGGATCATCTTCAGATCTGTAGGACACCTGACGACATGGAGGGCCCGGAGTGCAGATGCGTGTTCAGCTGATCTGAAGACGATCCACAGTGATCGAAACATGTAATCTAATTGTAAATCTGCGACTGAAACGGAACAATAAATAGTTACGGGATCTCTCAAGACGATTGTGGTCACTACGAGGTTTGTCCGGAAAATACGTACAAAAGTTGAATAATGTCTTTATGTTACAAGTTGCAATCATCGCCAGGTGGGACTACTGCTGTAATCAATCCCATCAACGCACAGTTCGAGTCAGAGCACTCTGCGTGAAGGTGGGAGCGTGCGGCAGCTTGTTGACAGTTAACCTTTTTCACCCGCCGTCGACATGGAGCTCTCCCTGATTGAGGAACAGCACGTCAACATCAAGTTTCTTCCAAAGCTAGGCAAGAATGGCCGTGAGATTTTTGAGTGTTTGAAACAGGTGTACGGAGACAATTCTCTGAAAGAACCAACCGTGAACAAGTGGTTAAAAAGATTCCGGGATGGCCGAGAAGAAATGAATTATGACCCTCGCCCAGGATACCCGTCGACATCGAGTTCCGATGCAAATGTTGAACGAATTCGGGCTTGTGTTCTTAAACACCGTAGATTGACAGAATGATTGCTGACGAGCTGTCAATCCCCAAAACAATCGTTCACGAAATCCTGACACAAAAACTTGAAATGAAGAAACTGTGTGCGAAAATCATACCGAAGCACTTGACGCCAGAACAGAAAGCAAAGAGGGTTGAGTGCTGTGAGGATTGGTTCGAAGCAGAGGAACGAGGGGACTTTCTCAACCGAGTCATCACTGGAGACGAGTCCTGGTTTTACGAATTCGATGTGGAGCTCAAATTTCAAAGCAAGGAATGGAAACTAGCAGGAGAACCGAGAGCAAAAAAGTCGCGAAAATCAAGGTCCAATGTGAAGACAATGTTGATTGTTTTCTTTGATTCCAGGGGCGTTGTTCACAAGGAATTTGTCCCTCCCGGCCAGAGAGTGAACGGAAATTTTTACGTTGAAGTTCTGACACGTCTCAGAGCTCGTGTGGCCCGAGTTCGACCGGAGTTGGTAAAAGGGGGCAAGTAGATCCTTCATCACGACAATGCGCCCGCTCACACGTCGCTCGTTGTGCGCGAGATTTTGGCCCGAAGCTCAATCACCGTGACAGACCACCCGCCTTATTCACCCGATTTAGCCCCGTGTGACTTCTTCATGTTCCCGAAATGCAAAATGGTGCTTCGGGGGCGGCACTTGGGAGATGTGGAAGCCATCAAGGCGGAAACGACACGGCAACTAAACAACATCACAACAGTGGAAACGGCGTTGGCAGAAGTGTATCGCGTCTCAGGGCGAGTACTTTGAAGGAGACCATATTGTAATACCTGTATAATTGTAAAATAAAGTTATTATTCAACTTTTATACGTATTTTCCGGACAAACCTCGTATAATAAAAGTCACTTTCGGCCTTAAGTTCCGAACACAGTGTGGTTATGTCATAGCCAGAGAATAATAATTCGTGCAGGATAATGAATACTGATATACTCCAGCACTCAAGACGAGAATACATTACTGCGATGGTCCCACATTATTTTGCCAACTGTGCTCATCACGATATCAGGAGCGGAAGCTCCTAGTATATCCTGTGAACATCAGGCGCTCTGTATGAAGTGCAGAAGAAAGTTGCTGTTACTTTACCCTACCTCCTCTGATCCTGAGCCTACAGTGAAGCACAATTATCTGCGACGGATCTTTCCGCAGTGATTTTTTTTTCCCCCTTCTCCAGCCGTATTCTCCGGCCCACCCGCTGGGCCCGGAACACTCGTGGAGTCCCTGATTATCGGCGCGGCGGAAACTATCTGGCTGTAATCTTGGGCGCGGAAGACGCCACGGATGCGCCGACGCCGAGGCCGACGCCGACGCCGACGCCGACGCCGACGCCGACGCTTGCAAATGGATCCCGGCTTGCGCCGACGGATGGCGGCCATTACGGACGCCCGGCGACGCTCCGCAGGCGTATAACGCGACGCATACTTCAGCAATATTACCCACCTCGTGCAAAATCAGAGCGTCGGCACCGGCCGCCTGCCTGTGTGACGAGTAGCTCCACTTAGCGATTCGAAGCCTCGCTAACTTAGGTCCTTACAGGAACATAATGGCGCCGAATTTATAAAGATACGCGTTTAATGTGGAAAACAATTTGTGGCACTGATTGCTGTTTTTGGGATTTTCTATACATTTCTTTTACCCTGTTTAGTACGTGGTAGCCAATTGAACAACAGTGATTCAAATGGAAACAATTTATCAGTAAGCAAATGAGGTTGCTGTTACCAGCACCCGTAAATGTTATATCAGACCCACAAAGATGGCTAACACAACTACCAAGCGACGATTCTAAAAGTTCAAGCATTTTTTACTGAATAAATCATAAAGGGCAATCGAAAACTTCCATTTTCAGGACGATTTTGCAGCGTATATGCGACGTAGAGCGTCTACGATGCTGGTATACAAGCACCGACATGCACGTGAGGAATTACTGTGGACATGACATTCACGTCTTTCCGGCGTGCGTGCGGTAAATGCGGAAACGCGAACTATGGCGACGTTATTACCAGACGCGTGCAGGCAGGACCTACGTTCTGTTTTCCTTGGCGAAGGACAAACACCGGTGGACATCCATCGGAGAATGAAGAATATTTATGGGGCAGCATGTCTGTCGAAACCATTGTTGTAGAATGGCACGCCTAGATCCGTGCTGTTCGCTATTCGATACAAGACGCTGGCCGGTATGGGAGCCCATGCTCATTCATTCAAGGAACCTGGTGACAATGTCACTGAAAACCGGTACTGCGCAACGCTGAAGAAATTACTGCGTGCAATAAAGGCGAAACATCCGTGAAAAACGGAACGTGCTGCTGTTTCATGATAATGCACGTCTCCATATTGCAAGTGTAGTAACGTAGAAGCTATGCCACAACTGGGAGACACACGAGCAACCGCCCTTTAACCCGGGCTGCGTGGGGTAGCCGCGCGGTCTTGGGCGCCTTGCCACGGTTCGCGCGGCTCCCCCCGTCGGAGGTTCGAATCCTCTTTCGGGCATGTGTGTGTGTGTGTTTGTGTTGTCCTTAGAGTAAGTTAGTTTAAGTTAGATTAAGAAGTGTGTAAGCCTAGGGACAGATCACCTCAGCAGTTTGGTCCCATAGAAACTTACCGCTACTACTCTTATTCTGGATCTCTCCACATGTGGTTATAACGTCTTCGATCTGTTAAAGGAACGGCCCTGCAGAGTCGGCGATGCATGTCGGACGAGGGTGAGCAGCAGGCAATTACCGACTTCTCAACAGAGCAGGACGTGGTGTTTTACCAAACAACGCTTAACTCCCTATTTAAGAGCATCATTGTTAAATGCAATATTTGATCAGCAGTCTAAATCTACATCGATACTCTGCAACCCCATCACATTTAACTGCCTGGCAGTGGGTTCATCGAACCACCTTCACAATTCTCTATTATTCCAATCTCGTAAAGCGAGCGGAATAAATGAACACCTATATCTTTCAGTACGAGTTCTTATTTCCGTTATTTTATCGAGGTTATAGTTCCTCCCTATGTAGGTCGGTGTCAACAAAATATTTTCGCATTCGGAGGAGAAAGTTGGTGATTGGAATTTCGTGAGAAGATTCCGTCGCAACGAAAAACGCCTTTCTTTTAATGATGTCCAGCCCAAATCCTGTATCATTTCTGTGACACACTCTCCCATATTTCGTGATAATACAAAACGTGCTGCCTTTCTTTGAACTTTTTCGATGTACTCCGTCAGTCCTATCTGGTAAGGATCCCACGCCGCGCAGCAGTATTTTAAAAGAGGACGAACGAGCGTAGTGTAGGCAGTCTCGTTAGTAGGTCTGTTACATTTTCTAAGTGCCCTGTCAATAAAACGCAGTCTTTGTTTAGCCTTCCCCACAACATTTTCTATGTGTTCCTTCCAATTTAAGTTGTTCGTAATTGTAATACCTAGGTATATAGTCGAATTATGGGCTTTACATTAGACTGATTTATCGTGTAACCAAAGTTCCTTTTAGCACTATTGTGGATGACCCCACATTTATCGTTATTTAGTGTCGACTGCCACTCTTCGCACCATTCAGATACCTTTTCTGAATCGTTTTTCAGTTTGTTTTGATCTTCTGATGACCTTATTAGTCGATAAACGACAGCGTCATCTGCAAACAACCGAAGACGGCTGCTCAGATTGTCTCCCTAATCCATTATATAGATAAGGAACAGCAACGGGCCTATAACACTTCCTTGGGGAACACCTGAAATCACTTCTGTTTTACTCGATGACTTTCCGTCAATTACTACGAACTATGATCTGTCTGACAGATAACTGAGACAATATTCCATAAGCACACAATTTCACTACGAGCAGCTCGTGTGGTAGATTGTCATTTTGTATCTTGGTGCTAATCATGCCAGTATACGCTTCCAAGAAGTTCTAAGCCCCCTCGTGGAATGATGATTCAATGGACGAACGGCGGCCGTATAAGATGAGTCGTAGCCTGTGTTCTGCTGGCAGTGTTTGTACAAGAAATGATTCAAATGGCTCTAAGGACTATAGGACTTAACATCTGAGGTCATCAGTCCCCTAGACTTAGAACTACTTAAACCCAACTAACCTAAGGACATCACACACATCCATGCCCGAGACAGGATTCGAACCTGCGGCCTTAGCAGCAGCGCGGTTCCGGACTGAAGCGCCTAGAACCACCCGGCCACAGCGGCCGGCGGTTTTACAAGACATCTCTCCTGGAAATATACCTGCTGACCCTCCAGCTGAAGTCCAGTTATCTCTCTACTTCTCTCTCTTGTTGTGGGTCGTGCAAATTCCTAAATAGCCGCGGACGGAAGGATACTATTCAACTCTCTGTTTCCGCCTGAGTGACAGGCGCTGCAAAACAGTGCGCCATAGATGCCCGTTGGAACTGTGCGTCTCACCGATAAACGCCTGCTGCTTAGGCAACACCTGTAACTCTGCTATACCGCGCGGAGCCTTCGTGCCCCGTGGATGCAACGGAGATAGCAATATACACAAATATGATTTTTCAACGTAGCCCCCATTATGTGTAATGCACGCGTTCACCGCTTCGGAAGTACAGGATTCCTCGTGAGATGGAATCTTCTGGTTTTACGTGTAGCTACTCGTGCTACGCTGATTTTACTCCTTTATTGTTTCTGAAATGTTCGCCTCCCAGCGCTTCATTCAGCCATGCAAACACATGAAAGTCTCACGGGGCGAGATCCTGGTGAGTGAAGTGTGTGTCTGAAACAGTTAAACTTCTTATAATTTTTTGTTGCTGCGGATGGTCGGGCGTTATGAATCAGTGTCGTTTCGCAACGAAACACTTGCAATAAAAATGATGGGGGGGGGGGGGGGGGGTATAGGAATGTGCCATCGAGTATTATCTGTATTTAAAAATCAGGTCAGACTCGCTACGAGAAAGGCGGATTTCTGTAAGTTGGCACAACACGTTAAGTTTCATTGGCCATACGTCGCCTATTCAGCGGGTACGTTCTCCACTATATATGCAAGCGTCGCACAGGATTCGGATTAATTAAAGCAACACATTCACGCTCTACATTTATAACTGATCTAACGTCTACACACGTTTGGGAGGAAGATCTACTTTAGGATGAGTCTATAACTACGCACATCCATGGACATTCCAGAGAGTATGATAGCATAACTAGTGGAGCTAGATGGAATCGTGGACCTGAGATCCATCAGACTAGGGAGATTACAAAGTTTGATTTGAATGGCCGGTGGTCACGTGGACTCCAAAAGCATGGCAAGAGAAAAATCATAAAATTCAATCTGCATTGAATTTAGAGTTAACGGAATTGGTACTACGGCCACCTAGCTGCATTTGAGGATTGCGAAAGAAAACTTGCGGTAAGTTTACCACGAGTTTGATGCCAATGCCAATGCCAATCAGGCAAATTCGTCTTCATCATTGAGGAAATCATCCCATCGATGCTCGTTGAAGATAACCTTTCGATAAAATGTGTCCTGCTATATGAAGAAGTTCATAAACTGTCTTCTGCATGTCCTCGTCAGACAGTAATCCTCCACTCCCCCGACGTTATTAGTGGACAGAAAAGCTATAATTGCATGGGGAGCGATCAGTACCATTGAGTGGTTGCTCGAGTGTCTCCCACTTCGATAGGCGTAACTTCTGTTTCATGATATTTCCGATACTGAGACGCCCATTATAGTGGAGCTGCAGCACCCCTTGTTGCGTTTCGCAGTAACTGGACGCCGTAATTCTCCAGCGTTGCACAGTATCGTTCCCCACTGCTGGAAGAAAATAGGAGCCTTGATATCAGAAGCAAAGAACCTCGCCACGCGGAATTAGCCGAGCGGTCTAGGGCGCAACAGTCATGGACTGTGCGGCTGGTCCCGGCGGAGGTTCGAGTCCTCCGTCGGGCATGGGTGTGTGTATTTGTCCTTAGGAGAATTTTAGGTTAAGTAGTGTGTAAGTTTAGGGACTGATGACCTTAGCAGTTAAGTCCCGTAAGATTTCACACACATTTGAACATTTTTTGCAAAGAACCTCAGTAAACAAAGAATAGGGTGAGCATCACCTTCCCAGGAGATGGTTGGCTCTTGAATTTCTTCAACAAGGAGAAATTGGATGTCACCACTGTAGTGTTGGCAGAAGAGCCAACACCGTGTTGCTAGAGGAGGCCGAAATGCACGCGTTTAATTACACGCAGACTGGCGTGAGGTCTGGAACAGGACAATGTCTTGAGAATTGCAAATAAAGTACGTAGATGATGTAATACTTAACTTTAATCCATAATTGGTGTACATCGCTCTTGACGGTACAGGTTTTATAATAAGCTCAATATAACTGGTAATGGCGCCTTGCTAGGTCGTAGCAAATGACGTAGGTGAAGGCTATGCTAACTATCGTCTCGGCAAATGAGAGCGTATTTGTCAGTGTAGCATCGCTAGCAAGGTCGGCTGTACAACTGGCGAGTGCTAGTAAGTCTCTCTAGACCTTCCGTGTGGCGGCGCTCGGTCTGCAATCACTGACAGTGGCGACACGCGGGTCCGACGTATACTAATGGACCGCGGCCGATTTAAAGGCTACCACCTAGCAAGTGTGGTGTCTGGCGGTGACACCACAACCACTGTATCGTCTACGCTCTCGATTCTGGTTTCCAGTAGTGGTACAAGCCTTCCTAGCTAGCAACAACGAGCTCAAGAAGCGGGTTTCCTTCAACACTGAAAGCATGAAGTACATCAGGCAAACAGCCATCCAGCTTGCTTTCTGTTCGACATCCAACACTTGAGGTATCCAGTGGCAGCAGATATTGTGGTAGCCTATCTTCTGCTGGGTAATGTGTTGCACTCTACCAAAGGAAACCTTTGCTAGTGCACTGATAGTTATGAGCCAGTTCGCCCTGACTGTATCAGAAACCGCATGCTTGTTGGCCGTAATAGAGATCGGCGTCTTGTGTTGAGTCGTCACAGCCATACTGCTCGATATACTCGTACATTCTTTACTCTCCGGTGGATGTCTACTAGTGTTTCTCCTTCGGAGACACGAATGCCACACTGATCCTTTGTCTACCTGTCGGTGCTTTTATATCCGCATGAGTCGAGCTATGTTAGATATATGCTGCAATAATGCCTTCAAATACAAAGTTTGTGATCTATCTTATACAAGGCCATGCAACAATTCCACAAGAAAGAGTTAAACTTCATACGTAAAGTGTAAACAATTAAAATGAATCACTCGCTGCATCTGAGGGTGCTGATGTCACAAGGTTTGAACGCTACCTTACATATAAAATCTCATCTCGACTTAACATCTAATATCTTTTTCCATCAGAAACGTGTGTACTCATCGGTTCCCCGTCTCCTAGTGTCTCTCTCGAAGAAATTTCACAACCTCCTCTGGATGCAGTGCTGGTAGTTCTTTAATAAGGGACGCAACTGACCAATCACTGGTGGCTGTAAAAGCATGTCCGCGAAGCCTACGAGGGAGACTGGAAAAGCATGCGTGGCCATTCTCCTAGGCTCTTCCTGTACAGGGAAAAGTTCCATAAAATTCTGAAAAGGTCTGCTTGGTACTCTACCGGTCCAGTCAAACGACTCGGTTTTAAAAACAGCGGGAAGGCTGACTTCTGACGTTGAGATCCTTTCCAATAGGCAGACGAAGAAAGGCAACGAACTTCCCTCCCAGCTTCCGGAAAAAGAAAAAAAGTAACTTTTTCCAACTTGAAGCTATGTCGTATGTTGTCGTCTCATGCCGGTGGCTACACTGGGAATGTGTATATGAAAAGTACTGAGGCTGCAGATTTCCATAACAAAACAAAAATAAAATAAAATGCGCAGCAGGAAACCACCTCCAAACGTCGGCATATGAAAAATAAAAAAAATGTTCCTGGCAGAAATATTGAATAGCAGTAACAAGTCAGAGGACGAAAATAACGACTCCTTTCGATAAGACCACGTCGTTTATTTATGATTGCAGGTCGAAGGTGAATTCGTAAATGATTTTCGCATGAATCATTAAGACACTGTTCATTCAGTTTCTATGTAGTACTTCAAAGTTACTTTTTTTTTACACTCCTGAAGAGAGTGGACACCTGCTAGTGGCTGAGTGCGTGGGCCTTTTGTTGCTTTCACGGCAGTACCATCCGGGCGCGAAATACCATTAACTTCTTCATTTTACTCATAACGTAGACGGATACGTCCAACATGACCTGTAAGTCCGATAGCTAGCCAACGACTGCCCCACTGCCGTTCCTTCCAGGGCCTATAACTACTTGCAATGTGCGGGAAATGCTTAACACTGATTGGTAATTCAAAACGACCAGCCAGCCAAAACAATCCTCCGAGTTCTTCCTCGCACTAAAACTGTCTTACGCCAATCAACAGTCACAGATGCATTTACGTCACTTCATCATGAAAATATGAATAAAATGTTTAACAAAACCAAACAAAAAGAAAACTAATCTTGAAATAACTTTAGAAAACTATTACTCTGCAAATGGCTATTCTGGCTGCCTACTTACAAAATCAAAGTACCCTTAGACATACGTCATTAGCTAGGTGGGGAAATTACAACTTTCATTGCAACTGTTTGCTTCACACTTTCCCATGATATAGTTATGTAATATTTAACATCAGATAATATTGAATCTTTACGTATGTCCCACATATACACTCTCACTCACTCACATTTATTCGCACAACAAAACAAATAGTTATTAGATAAATATTAATCCTTTCTGAGTTCTGTATTACGAAAATGAAAAATAGTGAACGTTTTTAATTACAGAAAATCTAAATAAACTATTCTGCCATTTAGTGAAAAATGGCTAAATGGTTCAAATGGCTCTGAGCACTATGGGACTTAACATCTCTGGTCATCAGTCCCCTAGAACTTAGAACTACTTAAACCTAACTAACCTAAGGACATCACACACATCCATGCCCGAGGCAGGATTCGAACCTGCGACCGTAGCAGTCGCGCGGTTCCGCACTGAGCGCCTGAACCGCTAGACCACCGCGGCCGGCCATTTAGTGAACTTCAGTAATAATTACAAATGATACTAAAAGACGAACTGCTATGAATCCTAACAGACTTTAATCTTTTAAGTTTCGGTTTGACGTGTTTTAGGTAATTTTCTCTAACTCTGAAAGTATGCCAGCTAGATAGCTGAGGATTTTACACAATTTTCTTTTTAATAACAAACGGCAGTATATTGACTTTTATCTAAACTGAATAATATTTAATATAGTTCATTTAGATTCTTAGGGGCTTGAATATTCTGTCGCTCGAATTGATGTAAGTACCGCTTCCCATGGCTACGCTAGCGACAGGTGCGAATGAGTCACTTTAAGATACAAGTGGCTGTTTCTATCACCGCCAACAGTTCGAAAGCTACGAGCCGTACTGCAAAGTAGTGCAATAAATTCTATTGCGTATTGACTCGCGACGTTACAACGTCGTAGCCCTAACGCGGTGAAAGTCGGTATTATGGCCACCTTAACAATGAAACAGTCTCCTTTTCTGAGATTCAACGACAGACTGACAACCGTTTCTCATCTATCGAAACCGAAGGGCGAGTCGTAACAACTATCCAATTGATAGTAGGAGAGGGTTTTGTGCCTATAGCATAGTGTACCTAGGAACATATGACTTCTGGTCCGTACTCAATCTAGTGACATATCTTAGAATAATACGAAGGAATACGCATTAGAGACGTCCATAAGATGTTCCCATCTGTTCTACAGTTTTGCTGTTGTTAGATATGCTGTGTTTCATGCATTATTTGTAAATATTTGAATTACTTATTTCAGTTAATGAAATGTCACTTCATTTGAACAATTAGAAGTTTATTAAGTCCACACTTGATAGGCTTCGGCCTTTATAGTAGGCATTTGCAAATGTACCTGAAATAGCCAATTGTGAATATATGTGGATATACAGATTTTTTTGTTAACACGAGATGATACACAATGCTTGTGCGAAGAAAGAACATGCAGCTTACATTATGCTACACAGAAGCAACGTAAAATGGTAAAAGCGGTAGGAGTGAAGTGGATTTAAAAAACGTTTCCCATCCATTGATGTCCTAAGAAAAATGGGCCAGTGGGAGTTATAACAACTAGACAGTCAGATTCATTAAAACTCTTAATACGCTTTATGAATCAAGACTCCTTGTTTTTCAAATAAAATGCGGAAATTTATCATTTTAAATTAAGAAAGGTGTGAAATAGTTGCAATAAACGACGAGTAAAATTTGAACTACCGTAAAGAATTGAGGGCTCTAGCACAGTTTGGTTGCCTCATCGACTACTTACAAAAGTACGTTACAGTTAGGTACAGTTGCAGACTTGCGAAATACCTTTAAAGGAAGCTGTCAGTAAATGAATAATAGATCACCTAGAAATTAAGGCTTGTATAGTGTACTGCAAACGTTATGTTAAAGACATTCTCGTCTTATTCCGTGACTCACAAGAAACTAACCCTTTCACAAATGCATTTTGTCTGACGCACAATAACATTACTGTTTCGGTCGAGCACCAGCCGAATAACAGCATTAATTTATTAGACTTTTCCCTCGCCATTTGTAAACTTAGAATATTTTTGGCATTTACCATAAGCCTGTATCTTGCGATGTCCATCGCGTCATTTTTTTCAGTGTAAAAAAGATTTTTTCTTCCTTCAGCGATGAACAGACACCTTAAACTGCCTCTCCACGCTAAGGAAGTTGAGAAGATAGTTGGCTGCAAAGTACAGCGCGGAATAACGGCTCTCACAGAAAGGTCGTAGATGAAATTTACAAGTTTACGCAGTCTGCAAAGTCTAAAAGTAAGCAGTTGACACGAGACTAGGCACTTTATAAAAACAGTTTGAGATCATTTGTTTTATTTCCCTTCAACGATCAGGTCTCATACAGACTAAGTACCCTCTTAAAAAGTGACATACAAATCGTGTAAAAATCTCAATCATCACTTTGACGCCTTTTGATGCATGACATTAACACTACACATGATGCATACCAAAACAATGCCACCTACAAAATTCACTGCTCTGGTTGTACGTTGAACTATATCGGGCGAACCGGAAGTAATTTACAAACGTGATATAAAGAACACAAAGAATTAAAAAGAAAAAAAGAATAGGAATTAAATCCGCATTCGCAGCTTACCTTATGCAAGATATTCCAAGCTACCCTATTTCGAAAACAACCATGTAATACTTCATACAATGAAGTAAGGATACTTTCTGGAGAATTATGAAGACAAAGAAATTACACTCACCTGAAAAAGGCCAAGGAGGGGACGCTTTACGAGCAACGCACATTAAGGAACACCAATTTCTTGGATATTGCCAACCACTTATTAACAACTTCCTTTAAAGTGTTCTCTCAAGTCCGCAGCTGTAACTAGTTGCTTGTAAAAATACTTTCAAAAACAATGGACAATGCCCCGAGATTTTCTAGAGCCTCCAGGAGTTCCTTGTGGTCCAAATTTTACTTGTTTTGGGTTGCAACTGTACACTCGACATGGGCGCCTCGTACATTGTAAATATTTTACGTATTTATTAACTCCACATAATTATTTTCGGCATTTTATTTGAAAATATGCAACTGTAATTCTGAAACAGGTCATAATATAGCTTTTTTTAAGCTAAAGCATGTTAAAAGATTTAATGTATCGGATTGTACGGTTTCTACAATTACGACAAGCCCATTTTTCTCATGACATGCTGTACACGAAACATTTTTAATTCCACTTGATTGCTACTGCTTTCATCGTTCAGCGTTGCTTCTCTACTGCACAAAGTAAGCAGTATATCCTTGGTGACTCTCATCTCCTGTTATTAAATAAAATATCTAGATGCCAGTCATTTATATTTACTTTTGACAGTTTCGGATACACTTGATAATGGCCCAATTTAAATGCCAAAAACGGTGATCTCTGAATTTAAGAATGTTATAATCAAGCAAGGCGAGCGGCTTTTCATTAATTGAACAACAGTTGCGTTATCAGCATCATAGAGACACAGAGAAACTAATAAATCGTCTGCCCCGCCAGGCAAGAGGAGCTATGTCCACCTTCAAGGTAAGACTCTCTTCCAATATTGCCCATATAAAATTTAACAAGACATGTTTAAGGCTAAATATGATCCCTAATTACGTCAAAATTAGGCTAAAAGGAAGTTCAAAAGCAGCTTGCTTAACAAAGCGAAAATGTGAAATATTTTGAATAAGAAATGAAATCAGGGACTTTTATAAGAGAAAGGAGCTCCTAAATTTGAGTATGTGCTACTGTCATTTAATGCTATAAGGTTTTTTTTAACTTCGTTACTGTTTCATACGGTGTACGGTTGCGTAAAACTGGAAGTCAGTAGTAACTTCGTACATGTACACACGATAGATAGGTATGTAAAAGATGAGTTGCAATTCTCTGTGACAGCTAGAAAACCCAAAACAATGCATTGATGTTATTCGTCTTTAGCGCATCTGCCGAGCCTCATAGAAAATGTAAGGGTCGTAAACAGCTTCAGTTATTGAGTGGCCACTGTCAACGAGATGCTGCATACTCGTTGGAGGCAGCGTTATCAGCATTTACTGAAACCTATTGGAAAGGCCCTCATGACGGTCTCCGTTTGGTCCGCTGTGGGAATTGTGCGATATCTAGATTTTTCGGGCATTCGGATGTGCCAATGACCCGAAGTTGAACTGCATGGGAACGTGAGGGTAGCCATACCCGTCGACTTGGACGACGAGTAATGCCAACTAGTAGACTCCTTGCAACATTCTGTGTCATCCAGCATCAATGGTCGGACACTAACAGCAGACAGTCTAGGCTATTACTTTACCAAGCACAGAGTGCCGTTAACACCGCAATACAAATGGCTGCGCTTGGTATAGGGCCTCACCGGGAAGAATGGACACCTGATGAATGACGTCGCAATGTGTTCAGCGATGAGTTTCGGTTCTGCGTTGCCCCGGATGACCATGGTCTGTGACTATGGCGGTGACCTGTAGAGAGGTCCCATCCTTCACATGCTTCGGAGAGGCACAGCGGTTTTGCTCCTGGTGTCAGGGTGTGGGGAGATATCGGGTCTGACCTCTGGTGGAGACTGCGGAACTTAAGAGACACAAAGATACTTCAGTGACATCCTTCGTTCCTATATGCTACCTCTCATACGACAACACAGTTGTGCCTTTTTTTCAACAGGACAATGCTCGTCCACACATGGAACGTCTCTCTATGGACTATCGACGTGCTGTTGAGGTACTCCCGTGTCCAGCAAGGTGCCTGCATGTGTCTCCTATAGAACATGAGTGGGGCCAGCTCAGATGTCAACTCCATCCTAGGATACCAAGGACCAGTTACAACAGCTGTGGCTAGTTTGTCCCAGAAAATGATACAACAACCGAATCGGTCTATAGAGTCTATCACGGCCAAATGGAGTAACACGTCACACGAATATGTGAGCTCATAATGCCAAGTTCTCTGTAAAGTTGACTCGAGTTTGTAGACGCTGTAAGAACTCCACATACATTCATAACCCGTGGAGCTTCTTTTTGTTTTCTCCTCCTACTTCAAACATTTTGCCTGGAAGTTTATAAGTCGAAGCAGAAACTGAAAAATATATTTTTGAAATATCCTGTACAATGAAACGTATCCGGATGTCTTTGAAATAAAAGACGGCCTCTGTCATTGTGACAGGCAACAAAATTCAAAAGATCCAGCCCCATACGCCGAGGAGCCAAAACATTACGATCACTGTCCATCGCGAGACTAAATACACCAGGCGTTGCTCGCGCGTGTTGCAATAATGGAACGCTGTAAGTGGAACAGAACGAATGGGGAATCATTCTGGCTATGATACGGCCAGTATTGAGGAAATAAAGACACAACCGGTAGATCGTTATGGCACGGCGACTGCGAAAGAGCACCTCTGAAATGGCAAAGCTGGTCCTCTGTACCCGTGCTAGTGTCATGAGCAAATGGGGATAGAGATTCATAGGCAGTGAAACTACAAAGTGTTCCACACATCTTCATACAAAGAGTTGTAAACAAATAAGTCACCAAGTCAGGACAGAACACCAGTTCGATTTTATAAGCAGTCTACTACGACAATGGCACCTTTCTTACCTCGAATTTATCGCGAATCTTTCGCCCAACGCAGATGACTCCTCTATACAAGAAGGGTAAAAGAGCTGACCCGCAAAACTGCAGATCAATATGTCCACGAATCAGCACTGCTTAACAAAGTATCGCTCGTGCGAAAAGCAGTTTGCCCTTTTCTCGCGTGATATACTACGAATTATGGATAAAGCGCAACAGATACATTCCACATTTCTATATTTCCGGAAAGCATTTGACAAGGTGCCCACTGCAGACTATTAACGACTACACCAGCTTATGGACTAGGTTCTCGGACATGTGAAAGACTCGGAACCATCGTATGTAATAGAACCTGGTCTGTTGTTCTCGACAGCGAAGGTTTATCAGATACAAGGGTATCGACAGGAAGGCCCTAGGGGAACTATGATAGAACCGTTATTATTTTCTATATTCGTAAACGATCTGGCGGACAGGGTGGGCACCGATCTGCGGATGTTTGATGATGATTCTGTAGTATACGGGAAGGTGTCCGAGCTGACTGGCACTGAAAGGATACAAGATCACTCAGACAAACATAGAAAAGTGTAAGTTAGGAAAAACTGTCCGGTAGCGTTCGAATACAGCACTAGTAAGGTCATATTAGTACTGTCTTTCTTGGCCTCTAGGCCTAACATTACAAATGGGTATGAAATGGAACGAGCATTTGAGGATTGTGGCAGGGAAGATGAATAGTCGACTTTAGGCAGTGTGCTTCATCTGTAAAGGAGACTGCACGTAGGACGCTAGTGCCACCTATTGTTCAGTACTGCTAGAGATTCTGGGAGCCCCGCCAAGTCGGATTAAAGGAAGACATCGAATCAGTTCAGAGGCGAGCTTCTATATTTGTTACCAATAGGTTCGAAATATGCGCAAACAGGAGATGCATCCGGAACGCAAATGGAAATCCCTGAAGGGAAGGCGACTTTCTTTACGAGGAATATTACTGAGAAAATATAGAGAATCTATATTTGAAGCTGACTGTAGAACGATTCTATTGCCGCCAGCTTATATTGTACTTGAGGACCAAGAAGATAAGGTACGAAAAATGAGGGCTCATACGGAGACCTATATATAGTCGTTTTTCACTTGCTGTATTTGCGAGTGGAACGGGAAAGGAAATGATTAGTCGCCACTCACCATATGATGCTTGCGGAGTATGTATGTAGATGTAGATGTCGGTGCGATTTTTCCTTTTGCAAAAGAGGATAGCAAGCACCTGCAGCAGATCTGTTGATTGACAATTGACAATTTTGTCGGAGCAAACTGTTCAGCAAACACCTGAGACGCCCTGCTAAGCCCGCAGGACAGGACAGGTAGTTTAAGTTGTGGAAAGGGTCCGAAATAAGCGGCTTCCAGCTGCACTCGAACATACAACATTTTATTAGAGCAAACATTACAAGAGCCACAAAAATTTAAAAAGAACACAGCTTTAGTTTTGGAACTTAATTATCGGCTATATGCGCAGTAAGATCTCATGACTTAAGGGCCAGACCACTTTAATTTAAAAACGGCTGAAAGCCAATAACTTAAAGCGCAACTAAAATCAGAAATTCAAAAGGTAAAGCCTTATGTTTAAACCAGTTCCTTAATTAGGCTGAAGGCCCAAAGAATCTGACACTTTAAGAGCAAACAACTTAAATTCAAAATCGGCTGAAGGCCCAATCCTTAAGGCTCAATAACATTAATTTTAAAAATGCCAAAGGCTTTACGTAAATCGGTTCTCAAATTAGGTTGAAGGCCCAAACCACCTGACGCCTTAAGGACAAAACAATCTTAATCTAAAAATCGGCTAGAAATCATAAAAGTACAAACAACAAGAACAAACAAGAAAAGGCAGTACACCCAAGGGCGCTCAGAAGTTCTGAGGGTCGGCCTGGAATTCAAACACTAACGCTTGCTTGGGTGTGACAGGCAGGTGGCCAAACCATTGTCGATTCGATAACATCCCAACCGACAGACAGTCAATGGACTCATTGACAACAAAACCTCCGCTTCACCCGACTGGCACACAACAGGGAGTTCAATGGAACAATGTAGAAGGTATTGGCGCCTACAACCAATTATACATTGAGCTGTCAAACTACACGCCGTGGTCGACAGCGACAACACGATGAGGAAAATACACTGCCTGAATTTACGTCAACGGCCAGGGCAAGTAACCAGAACGTTAACGACCACAAGGCAGAAGATTCCGCTGGTGCACTTTAATTCAAATAGCCAACTACAGTTAAACTCCACCAGAGGGTGGATAAAATTTGCCGACTTGAAAACACACTTTGTTGCTCGCGGGAATACCCCAACAGCCGGCAACGAATTCCAGACGAGACGATGTGAACAGTCGTGACTTGCTGGTAAATTAACTCGAAACTCAACTTTCATTGCCAGGATCGGTGAGCCACAAACCTCATAGCAATGGGAACAGCACCACACACTCCGACATCACACAGAGGCTAAAAGCGGGTCCGGTTAAACCACGCGCCGCAGAGATTCCCTCGCTGCTCCACACCAAAGGACCAACTGCCCACACACAGCCCAGCCAGAAACTATAAGCGCCAGGCCAAAGATAGTCCAAGGCGCGAATATCGATATACACCGCTGCTGCCACCCGTGGAAAGAGAGGATAACAGCATAACCGCGATAACTGCGGGAGAGAAAACACAGAATACCAACCAAGGTTTAATTCAACTCATAGTATGATCCAGCCACTGCTCAACACCGTTTGAGAAGGGCCTCTGCAACAGACGACATTACGTGTTCCCATTTTGGGTTAACGGGATCGTTTATTACGACTTCTGTGGGCACTGGGTAATCGAGGTTGGACCGTAGATCAACGGAAACCTGTCGCTTTGGCAGACGATTCATCTTTCTTGTTACATCATACTGATGTTAGTATCCGGATACACTACCATACAGAACAACGGCTGCTCGTAAAGTGCATTGCTCCACGGAAGCACGCAAGTGGGGATAGTTTTACGCAAGGACAGACATATACCTGGGCTTCCTTGGGGCTGCGGTGGTACTCGAATCATCATTATTGCGGAGCACCTGCACCCTTTCGTGCTTGAGGTCTTCTCCCACGGTTAATGCATGTTAAAGCAGGATAACTATCCACGTTCAGGGGGTTAGTATCATGCTACAGTGGTTTGCGCGGCATGCCAGTGAAGTCATGTTGAAGTCGTGGCTACCAAAATTATTTGAACTGTCCCCCACGGAAAACATCTGGACAGTTATGGGATGGCGTCTCACTGTCGACGATCCACCGCCCCGTATTTTACGCGAATTATGTGACCTGTCCGAAATATTCCCAAGGAATAGCCGCTGTTTTGCGAACCAACATGACTTTAATCAAGTGGCCGTTATGTTTCGGCTCTTCAGAATAGGAGTTCCTCCGGTGATATTTGGAAGAAATGTTGATCTTCCATGTTCTGCAGCAGGAGTTGGCTTATTGTTTCCCTGGAGTATTCTCTACATACGCCCCCAGCCCATCCTTCCACATGCAGTACGTAATAGTACACAAGAAATACTGAGGCTTTTCTAAGCATACTTTGGAACTTGATGGACCAGATTTCAGTCACCTCAACTTTTATCTTCTACGATTTGTAGAGGGGAGTGAGTATATAACATTTTGAATAGGTCCTCATCACTGGAAACGTGTCATTTCCGTTCTGCGACGGTTTTACTTCAGATATTTAACTCATCCACTTCCACTTCAGAAACTGAATCAGGCATGACACAGTACTGTTGCTAGGTAACAGTTCGAGAGGAAACATAACGAAACATCCATTTATCACTTAAGCAAATTTGTTTCTATTAAGATTTAAACATTACGTGTTTACATTATTCTAAAACAAAAAAGAACCCAGCATACTTCTCGTACAAAACAGTATTGATGCATTATAACAGTGGCCCGATGTGGCGACCGCGAATGGTGTTACAGATATTGTAGTTACAAAGAATGTTGTGGTACACACTCTCCATCCCATCTGCCGTCTCTTTAATTTCTAGTGCAGCAGCCAGAACTCGTGACAGCAGGTCTTCCTCTGTCTCTCCAGAAGTCTCGTACATTAAACTTTTGCATACAACACCAAAAGTACCAGACGTTAGGAGTTAAATCTGACGACGCGGTGGCTACACGGTTGGATCACCTCAGCCTATCCATCTCTCACCGTATCGTCTGTTAGGATGTCTCCGAACTGCGCGTGAGAATCGAGGTAGTGCACCTTCATGCCAAAACCACATGACCCGGTAGACATTAAGTGATACAACTTCCAAAAATAAATCCAATATATTTTGTAGGAAATTCAGTACGCAGGAACAGTTAGCTTGAGTGGGAGGAGATATAACCGAATCACATGACCGTCCAGAATACCTGTCCACACGTTGGTGCCAAACTTGTGCTGAAATCCCTGAACACGAGGGGCACCAGGTTTCTCGTTCGCCCAGACATAGCTGTTCCGCAGCTCTAAGATTTTTCTCTTTCCATCAGCGTGGATGCGTTATACAATCATCAAGAAAAGGTTTGAATCACCCCAGTTCTCAGAACTCCTGAAGATAGAAGTTGACTGTGGATATTGTATCACAGACAATTGTTCAGAAATGTCACTAAACCCGCCCAAAGAAGAAGACAACCATTCATGAGCAGCGGCTATTAGATGGAGGGGGTCCGACAGCCAATCAGTTCCAGTCATTCCACCAGAAAGGAGATACACGGCTATTGTCGTCTCTAGTTCAACCACGATCAATACCGCAGTTCGATAGTGTCGGCATTGTTAGTTTGTACCAGGAAGGGCTCCCAAAAAGGGAAGTGTCCAGGGGTCTCGGACTGAACCATAGCGATGTTGTTCGGTCATGGAGGAGATACAGAGAGACAGAAACCGTAGATGACGTGCCTCGTTCAGGCCGTCCAAGGACTACAGCTACAATGGATGACCGCTACCTACGGATTATAGCTTGGAGGAACCCTGACAGCAACGTCATCATGTTGAATAATGCTTTTCGTGCAGCCACAGGACTTCGAGTTACGACTGTGCGCAATAGGCTGCATGATGTGCAACTTCACTCCCGACGTCCAAGGCGAGGTCCATCTTTGCAACTACGACTCTATGCAGCGCGGTACGGATGGGCCCAACAACATGCCGAATGGAGCGCTGAGGATTGACATCACGTGCTGTTCACCGATGAGTATCGCATATGCATTCAACCAGACAATCGTAGGAGACGTGTTTAGAGGCAACCTGGTCAGGCTGAACGCCTTAGACACACTGTCCAGCGAGTGCAGCTAGGTGGAGGTTCCCTGTTGTTTTGGGGTGGCATTATGTGAGACCGACGTATGCCGCTGGTGGTCATGGAAGGCGCCGTAAGGGCTATGCGATATGTGAATGCCATCCTCCGACCAATAGTGCAACCATATCGGCAGCATATTGGCAAGGCATTCGTCTTCATATGCGACAATTCGCGGCCCAATCGTACACATCGTGTGAATGACTTCCTCCAGAATAACTGCATCACTCGACTAGAGCGGCCAGCATGTTCTCCGCACATGAACCCTATCGAACAGGCCTGAGATAGACTGAAAAGGGTTGTTTATGAACGACGTGACCCACAAACCACTCTGAGGAATCCAAGCCGAATCGCCGTTGAGGTGTGGGACAATGTGGACCAACAGTGCCTTGATGAACTTCCGGATAGTATGCGACGACGAATACAGGCATTCATCTATGGAAGAGTACGTGCTACTGGGTATTAGAGGTACCTGTGTGTACAGCAAAAAATGAAATGATCGTATGGCATTGTTGGCCGGGAGGCCCCTTGCGGGGAAGTTCGGCCGCCGTATCGCAAGTCCTTTTTGGTTGACGCCACTTCGGCGACTTGCACGTCAATGATGATGAAATGATGATGATGAACACACGACACCCAGTCATCACGAGGTAGAGAAAAATCTCTGACCCCGCCGGGAATCGAACCCGGGACCCCGTGCGCAGGAAGCGAGAACGCTACCGCAAGACCACGAGCTGCGGACTGTGTACAGCAATCTGGACGACAACCTCTGAATGTGTCGCTGTATGGTGGTACAACATGCAATCTGGTTTTCATGAGCAATAAATATTCGGAAATGATGTTTATGTTAATCTCTCTTCCAATTTTCTGTACAGTTTCTGTACGGAACTCTCGAAACATAGGTGATGCAAAGCTTTTTTTGATGTGTGTACATCTAAACTGGAACCGTCGTAGTACTGAAACAGTAAGTTTCGGGATATGGGCTCCTGTTCCAAATATTATGTGCTGACTCTGCTCTACAAGTCCCAGAACTTAGTTACGGAAATTTCTGAATACCTTGTACGCGTGGGTGGCTCTTTTCCAGTTTTTATCCATTTATTACTGATTATGCAGTCGTAAATTTGGTTCTCATATCTGAGACGAAAATAGGAACGGTGTCTATATCAGTAATAAATCTGTAAAACTGTCACGGTTGTGTGTTTGTTTGAACACGCTTTTCGAAAACTACTTGACGAATTTTCATGGCGTTTCCGCGGGTAACTGGAGTATAGCTTGGGGCATCGTAAAGGCTTCATTTCATCAAAGTCGGATCACGAGAAAAATGTGTAGTGATTTAATGTTTTACCTAAAACCATTGGATCTGTCCGTTTCTTCGTTTGACCGCACTAATCTTCAAAACTAGTAGACGAATTTTCACTGTGTTTTCACAGATAACTTGAGCAAAGCACATACCACAATATAGCCTTTATCTCATCAAAAAGGAATCACAAAAAAGATATAATAATTGAAAATTTTATCGATACTGATGTTGTAAATGCCAAAGGCCTCAACTCTATCTTTAGCATTTCTCGACCAACCCGTATAATTCATTTCGATGAAATTTGGTAGGAATATAGCTTTAACAATGAGGAAAAACAAAGGTTACAAGAGACTTGTTGATCAGAAGGATATTACGCGAACCAGGGAAAAATGTATACCCAGTGAAAAAGCTATTTGCTCCTTGACGTTTGACCTATATCATATCTGTAAATGTGATTTTATTGGTTGATGTGGCTACATGATACGATTCGAAGTAATGAATACAATATTTCTACAATATTCAACGTGTTTAAGCATACCTCCACACTATTTGTCGCATAATGTACAAATTGTAAAATCTGTAGATACCCTGCCCATGTTCCTCTGTAAGCAGTGGTCGGCAGCGACGCAGCACATGCCGATGCATCGTGTTTTGGGACAGCATGGGACGAGCGAGAGAGCTGCGCTCTCCCCAACCAGCAGACACGTGAGGGCAGCTGATGTTATTGCAGTTCAGTAGTTCAGTTACTCATCATCATTCTTCATAACAAAACTACTGACACGTGAACGCAGCCGCAGTTAACAGTTAGTCATACACAAAACGAAGACCGTTTCATTTACAAGTGAACATGTGAAGTGTGACGTATGCTTCTGGAAGTACAGAACCTGATATGTGAGTCGACGATAATCTTCAAAAATAGATAATTAACTCATGACAGAAATATGAGAGTCTGCCAGGTGACGATCAGTCTGGCTTTAGGTGCCATAAAAACATTAAAGAAGCAGCTCTTTATAGTGGGAGCATAGATCAGGGCAAGTGCTCAGGTTGTTTCGGCTAAAAAAGCATTCGACGGGGTAATGATACCAATGAACGAAATTCTCAAAAAATAATTGTAAACATTAGAAAAGAGTAGTAATAAATGCCACGTGCTACAAGCAAAGTTGAAAAATAAGAATTGAATATCAAATATTTTGCGTGTGAAAGTGTCAGGAAGAAAGGAGGTCGCTCCTACTGCTCAATCTATACAACGAGGAAGCAATAACAGATATAAAAGAAAGATTCTGAAGTGAGTATCAGATTGAAAGAGTATCAGTGATTTGGTAGGCTGATGTTACGCTGTGAAGGAACTGTAGAACCTGTTAAGTGGAATGATGGATCTATTGAGCACACTCTATGGATTCAGAGTATACCGAAGAAAGACGAAAGCAATGACGAGTAAAATAAATGAGAGTAACGACTGTGGGGAAACCTGAAGAGAAGCGAATCGAAGAGACTGATATGTGGCCCTATAGAATTATGCTGAAAATTAGGTGGAATGATAAAGATAATAAGTGAGACTCTCCACACAATCTTTGAGGAGAAGAACGAGTAGAAAATATTGAGAAGAAGACGGGACCGGGTCATTAAACGTGTGTTAAGACATCAGAAAATAACTTCCAGGATATTTGACTGGTCTGTAGAGGGTAAAAGCTATAGCAGAAGACACATTGGAATATATACAACAAATAAGTAAGAATGTACTGTGCGAGTGCTGCTATGAAAGAAGACATTAGCAGAGGAGATTAATTTGTGGGAGGGGGAAGGCAGCTTTAAACCAGGCAAATGAACAAAAATTCGATTGAGAAGAAAAACAAGTTAGTGGTAAAGGAACTAAATGGATTAGTTTTGTTGATGACATTGCTTTCTTAGCGTTTAGCTTATGTAGAGTTCAGGAATTAGTATCAGATAGTGCTACACGAAGCTAGAAAATAGACAACCAAACGAATTACAAAAACAAGCTAATATATAAATAGCTTCAAAAGTAAGAAATCGGAAATTATAATGTCATAGAACCAGTTGATGACTTGAGGACGGCGAGGGCATGCACAGGAAAAGTAATTAAGAGAGGAGTAAAATGTGTTAGGTGAATACTGTCTTCAAACATAAGACTGTACCAAATCTTCACATGGGTATGTTTAGTGCGTATTACCAACTTTTAAGGCAATAATCGTTCTAAACCTCAGAAAATAGGGGGAAGATGCACTTTGGAAAGTACGAGTAATGAGAGAAAAGCAAACAGAATGGTTACACTGGGATGAAAATAGATATGTGGTAGCCAAGACATGTGCCCAAGACCAACTGATGGTAAACAGATGAAGCAGATTTTTCCTGGATAACAAGAGACAGGAATATGTTAGTGTAAGGACGCAAGTAAGGTGGATAACCGATATACAAAGAAGTCTAGAAGCAACATGGAACCACAGACATGACCTAAGTGCACGAAAAAGTCTATCGGGCACATCAGTGCTTGTGAAGTGGCAGATGACGACGATGAACTTCGATAAAAATTCCACAATTACAAGTGAACTGTTGCATTCCTATTACAGTCCTTCTTTCTACTGCTCCATCCAGCGCCAAATTAATTTTTCCAGTATGTCATATATGTACCACTATCCTTTGACTATTTACTGTGATTGTCTTCCACGGAATAGTCTTTCTATTACTTTACACAACTGTGTTTGCTATGGATTCACAGTCTCGTTAAATTCTTTGAAAGACTTCGTGTTCGTCATTGTCAGTACGTTTACTAAAGATCCATTAGTGCAGTTTCAAACAATGGTAATTTGCAAGTCAGTAACAGCTACAAAGAGTCTCCAAAGCTATGCCAACGGCCTTGCCGCAGTGGTAAAACCGCTCCCCGTCAGATCACCGAAGTTAAACGGTGTTGGGCTGGGATAGCACTTGGATGGGTGACCATCCGGTCACCGAGCGCTGTTGGCAAGCGGGGTGCACTCAGCCGTTGTGAGGCAAACTGAGGAGCTACTTAATAGAGAAGTAGCGGCTCCGGTCTCGGAAACTGACATACGGCCAGGAGAGCGGTGTGCTGACCACATGCCCCTCCATATCCGCATCCAGTGGCGCTTATGGTCTGAGGATGAGACGGCGGCCGGTCGGTACGGTTGGAGCTTCATGGTCTGCTTGGGAGGAGTTTCGTTTCCCAAAGACCACAATTAAGAGGCGCGCAGGCGTCCTGATATGCAGCCTTCGGTAAGTGTATTCAAAGCACGGCTTATTAAATCTGATACTCTCTGTCACCTTATGTAGTTTAATCTTGTAGCACTTATCTCCACGAGTGGCTAGACAGTTCTTCACACAGCTGTACTTGCTGTACTATCTATGTAGGCAAAGATTGTGTGCCAATACGCCTCCGTACATCTTAAATGTGGTTCTTAGAGATAGCGTAATTTCACTGGAGCTCTTTTCCTCTAGAGATCTTTCCCGCCTGTTTTGACCAGAACGCTGCTCGTTACTGATACGTGCAGCAAGCACGTTTGATATTTCACGTATTTTTTTATCCTGTTTCTCACATAACGGGAGGACGACGGCTCAATTCCGAGTCCGGCCATCCTGATTTAGGTTTTCCGTGATTTCCCAAAATCGCTCCAGGCAAATGCGGGGATGGTTCCTTTGAAAGGCACGGCCGACTTCCTACTCCATCCTTCCATGACCTCGCTGTTTGGTCTCTTCCTCCAAACAACCCAACCCCTCACATAACGGTAAATTTAAAGGAGAGTTTTTCATTAGCGTTCTACGATGCATTCTCATAACATACTGACTTATTTTATACATTATTTAGATGTTGAGAAAACAGGACTAGATAGCGAGGGTCACAGACCCAGCCAGGGGCTGGAAACTGTTGAAGAAGAAGAAGAAGAAGACCATGATGATAGTTATGATGTGACAGGCTCCCGTCAGTTTTCTTCCTTTTAGTGATGACTTCTGTTGTCTTAGAGCACTTAAATCATACTCAGTCTCTTTTAAACATGATTTTAGGGCCACCACTGTAAATCACGTATGTAATATGATAGTGGTACCTTAAACCTTGTGCATGTATTGATTGCGGCTGTCGCCTACTTGAAAATTAGCGAAACTTTGAAACTGCAATGGCGCATTTTTAACAAACGTACTGTGGTATCAATAGCTACGATGCCACTGCTTAGGTTGGCACTACGACACCGACACCGATGACAGCGCCCTCTAACCGCCGCTGGAGAGCTCTACGAGCATCGCTACAGATTCTCCCCATTTCATCAGGTGCAGTCAGCCAGGGAACATCGCTTCAGCTTAGCTTGCTATTGAGACTTTGCATCAGTTACGATGGGGCCACAACGTCGCACCTACCTGTCATCACCTAAAGTTATGTAATATGTTTGTTTGGTGTCACCGCCAGACACCACACTTGCTAGATGGTAGCCTTGAAATCGGCCGCGGTCCGTTAGTATACGTCGGACCCGCGTGTCGCCACTATCAGTGATTGCAGACCGAGCGTCGCCACACGGCAGGTCTAGTCTAGAGAGACTCCCTAGCACTCGCCCCAGTTGTACAGCCGACTTTGCCAGCGATGGTTCACTGTCTACATACGTTCTCATTTGCAGAGATGACAGTTTAGCATAGCCTTCAGCTATGTCATTTTCTACGACCTAGTAGGCGCCATATTCAGTTACTATGAATGTATTCTGAACAGATAATATTGTGAATCATGTACCGTCAAGAGCGACGTTCATCATTAATGGATTAAAGTTAAGTATCAAACTAATTACGTCGGCTTTCTGAATTATAATTCCTTGTCATGTTCCAGACCTCACGTCAGTATAGTTCTTCCCTCCTCACGCCAGCCTGCGTCAGCTAAGACGCGTGCATTTCGTCCTCCATTCGTAACACGGTGTTGGCTCTTCTGCTAACACAACAGTTTGTATATGTTTATACGCTAGTAAAGGTGCTTTCAAAATGGTTCAAATGGCTCTGAGCACTACGGGACTTAACATCTGAGGTCATCAGTCCCCTAGAACTTAGAACTACTTAAACCTAACTAACCTAAGGACATCACAAACATCCATGCCCGAGGCAGGATTCGAACCTGCGACCGTAGCAGTCGCGCGGTTCCGGACTGCGCGCCTAGAACTGCTAGACCCCGCGGCCGGCGTAAAGGTGTTTTAACAGTATTTGCAGTACCGACGTGTATTACCTTTACCTGCTCCTACCCACGCGCCACCTTCCACGCGGGATACAAAACGTACAGTCAACGGAGAACACGAAGTCTTTCGAAGAATTTCTAGTACCTCTTCATTCCGTGACTTGCGACCTAAAAAGTTATCGTGTAGCCGAGCACTGCCGTTAATGTTGTCTCATAATGGGTGGAAGTTTTCTGGACGCAAGCCGAGTTATCGAAGTGTTCCTCCGAAACAGCAGCAAGAGTGGAACTGTTCTGGCCGTTCGTCGAGGACAAACGACTGCGAAGTTACCTTTCGCAGCGCCATATTGCGATGGCATCCCAACAGCACGCATTCATTCTCCGCGCATAAAGCTGCGTGCAGGAAGGATGAAGAGCGAAAAGACAGCAGCGTGGCAGACGGGCTGAGGAGAGCGCTCGGGAAAAGATATTTAAACGGTGAGGGGCGAGGAGGCGTGATTTACGTGGCAATAAACCGCCGCCGCTGCGCGGACAGTATATATTGGAATAATAGTCGCAGAGAAGTCTGGAGAATTTCTTGCGCCAAAGTTGGCAGCGCGGTGGTGGCGGCGGGGCTCGCATTGCCTGTTAGAATGCGGAATTAATATTCATCAGTGGCCGAGAGCGGACGCCAGTCAGCCCGTACCTGCTACGCTACGCTGCGTGCCGGCGAGCTGCCGCTGTTAGCGCTACCCCTGCGTAATGGCCGCGCCGCGGAAATGGCTTTCATCTACTGTAACCAGCTGGACAGGCGAAAGACCCTCAGACATCTAGAGTAGTCTAGTAATCCCAATTACAAAGAAGGCAGGTGCTGACAACTACACTATGGGCCATTAAAATCGCTACACCAAGAAGAAATGCAGATGTTAAACGGGTATTCTTTGGACAAATATATTTTACTAGAACTGACATGTGATTACATTTTCACGCAATTTGGGTGCATAGATCCTGAGAAATCAATACCCACAACAACCACCTCTGGCCTTAATAGCGGCCTTGATACGCCTGGGCATTGAGTCAAACAGAGCTTGGATGGCGTGTACAGGTACAGCTGCCCATGCAGCTTCAACACGATACCACAGTTCATCAAGAGTAGTGACTGGCGTATTGTGACGAGCCAGTTGCTTGGCCACCATTGACCAGAAGTTTTCAATTGGTGAGAGATCAGGAGAATGTGCTGGCCAGGGCAGCTGTCGAACATTTTCCGTATCCACAAAGGCCCGTACAGGACCTGCAACTTGTGGTCGTGCATTATCCTGTTGAAATGTAGGGTTTCGCAGGGATCGAATGTGGGGTAGAGCTACGGGTCGTAACACATCTCAAATGTAACGTCTACTGTTCAAAGTGCCGTCAATGCGAACAAGAGGTGACCGAGACGTGTAACCAATGGCACCCCACACCATCGCGCCGGGTGATACGCCAGTATGGCGATGACGAATACACGCTTCCAATGTGCGTTCACCACGATGTCGCCAAACACGGATGCGACCATCATGATGCTGTAAACATAACCTGGATTCATCCGAAAAAATGACGTTTTGGCATTCTTGCACCCAGGTTCGTCGTTGAGTACACCATCGCAGGCGCTCCTGTCTATGATGCAGCGTCAAGGGTAACCGCAGCCATGGTCTCCGAGCTGATAGTCCATGCTGCTGTAAACGTCATCGAACTGATGCAGATGATTGTTGTCTTGCAAACGTCCCTATCTGTTGACTCAGGGATCGAGACATGACTGCACGATCCGTTACAGCCATGCGGATAAGATGCCTGTCATCTCGACTGCTAGTGATACGAGGCCGTTGGAATCCAGCACGGCGTTCCGTATTACCCTCCTGAACCCACCGATTATATATTCTGCTAACAGTCCTTGGATCTCGACCAACGCGAGCAGCAATGTCGCGATACGATAAACCGCAATCGCGATAGGCTACAATCCGACCTTTATCAAAGTTGGAAACGTGATGATACGCATTTCTCCTCCTTACACGAGGCATCACAACAACGTTTCACCAGGCAACTCTGATCAACTGCTGTTTGTGTACGAGAAATAGGTTGAAAACTTTCCTCATGTCAGAACGTTGTAGGTGTCGCCACCGGCGCCAACCTTGTGTGAATGCTCTGAAAAGCTAATCATTTGCATATCACAGCATCTTCTTCCTGTCGGTTAAATTTCGCGTCTGAAGCACTTCATCTTCGTGGTGTAGCAATTTTAATGGTCATCAGTGTAGAATATTACCACATCTTCATTTTAATACGTCATGGTTGTAAAATATTAAAATACTAATTAATTACAGAAGAATGAGAAACACTAATCGAAGCCAACTCTATCTCGGAGAAAATTAGTGTGGATTGTGGAGAAACGTAGGAAAGCACTGGGCAACACTGACCCAACGACTTGGTTTAGAAGATACAATGAAGAAAGGCACTCTTACGATCATAACAATTGCTGACTTAGAGAAATGCGTAATTTTTTACAAATGTCTTGTTCATAGCTGAAAGGTTATTCCGCTAAAGGGACTAAGCGACACTTTTGGATAAATTGTGTTTTATATTTTGTTAGGAGGTATGTGGAAAGGACTTTTACATACTACAAGGGCTGTCTCCAGTGATGAGTGATGTTGGTGTTACGAACACCAGTATATTGCATAAGAGGTAATTCCTATGCCTTGTTCATGCTAAATAAGATAAGCGCACAACAAGTTAAACGCGTTGGCTATTCTGGACGCACACATTATACACTATCGCTTGCCCCTGCCGTTTTGTAGTCTCTCACGTATTCATTGGATGTACAATTAATAGTGAAAATAGTATAAATAATTCACCAAAGGGAAGTAACAGAAAAAGTGAAAACTCTGAAAGACATTGTGAGCAAAGATGAGGAATCGTTTTCTTGATGAAGTAAAAATAGCAGTAGCTCGTGATAGGCAACCATTTAAATTTGTTAAAGAGAAAGGCAGTTTTTTAATATGCTTCAAGCAAGCCTCTGATATGATCCTTAACAAAGGTTAGCGTAAGTTCCGCCCTAACACGCCTAGGGTAATTGAAATATAATACATTTGGTAAATAATAAGATTTGTGGAATAATCGGGTCTACTGCCGGATGTTTGTCTCGCTCTGGCACAATATAGAGATAGTCTCAGGTAGCACCTGAATAAGGCAACGAGTTACGTGGCCGAAATATTGTGACAGAGCGACACAAACATCTGGCAGTAGACCCGATTATTCCACATGTCAAGATCTCGCCGGAAAATCCTGAAGAGTTACATCAATAACAAGACTGTTGAAAAAAGGGTGACAAGGTGAAGATTTCAAGACGATAACATTTAGTGAGATCACTGCTGCAAAAGGATTGTACTCAGAAAAGGAAAGGAACCTCAGAAGTATGATGGAATACTTACCACAGGTGCACAAACAGTGAACTGTGCCAACGCTGAACAGTAAAATGGTTACTAGATGTATAAATATTGCAGAACTTAGCCGGTTTAGCATACCTGTGCAAACGTATTTAGAAGAGTCAGTTTTTTTATCATATCAAGTGATAACTTTTATTACCTACAGTCAATAACGAGTGTTAATGCAATTGGAGATCATAAAATGAAAGCAGTGCTTTTTGCCGATGACCTGATGTTATGGGGAAATTGCGAGAAGGAGGTGCAAGAGCAGTTAGATGTATGGGAGGCAACGGCAGCACAATATGGAATGCATTTCTCTGCAAAGAAAAGAGAAATAATTGTCACAACAAGGAAGAAGAATAGGCCAAATGTGGATATAACTTGTGGAGGGAAAAAACTACAAGTGGTAGAGAACTTCAAGTACCTGGGAAGCATGATTGAAAGTAAGGGGGGAAACGCAATGGAAATAAATGAAAGGTGCAGAAAAGCAGGGCAGTTCTACAAATGCATTAGGGGGCTTATTTGGAGCAAGGAGGTGCCACAGAAATCCAAGGGAATTATATACCGAACCTACTTTGTCCCCATATTGGCATACGGAAGTGAGACATGGGTAATGCACAAAAGCGACAAAAGTAGAATACAGGCTAGTCAAATGAAGTTCCAGAGGAGCAGGTTGAGTGTAACAAGACGAGACAGATTGCGAAATGTGTATGTGAGGGAAAGACTAAAGGAGGAACCAGTACAGGACAGGATAGAAAAATCAAGACTGCAGTGGTATGGACACATGAAGAGAATGGATGAGGGAAAAATTCCAAAGAGGATGTTTGATCTGCAACTGGAGGGGAAGAGGCCCAGAGGAAGACCAAGAGATAGATGGGTGAAGGGAGTGAAGGAATGTGTGACGAGAAGAGGAGAGAACTGGACGAAGGTGGAAGAGGGGGAATGGTGGAAAGACAGAACACGATGGAGAGGCTTGTGTTCCCGACAGACCCAGCCAGTGGCTGGAAACTGTCCAAGATGATGATGATGATGAATGTGGGGTTAATGCATATATGTTTGGATATTATTAACATTTATTCAGAACAACCTAAAATACGTATTTTACTTAGTCATTCAGCATGGCAACCGATTATGTCCAGTTAATGGTTTCGATTCATCATCAGAATCAGTATCTCTTTCGAAAGTACCACGTCAAGTTATCATTAAGTATTCCTCTTGGTCATTCCCTGCCAACCTTGCCGCAAGAAACTCACCAGGATTCTCTGTGACTAACTTGGTTTTAAGTGAACACGATTCGCACGAGGTGATGACTTGACGTGTTACTAATTTCGCAACTTACTGGTATCGATGATAAGTCATTAGATTGGATACCGATTAACTGTCATAAATCCATCAATTATCACTGAGACACTTGTGAATACAAAATTATTTTTCGAATACATCTCGTGCTCCAGTTTGACGACATGGAATGTCATTGATTTCGAAATAGTTTATCATAATGTTGATTGGAATACACAATTTGATATTCTGAAGGTAGTAGAAGGTTTTTCTCAAGTTGTACGATCTTGAATACAATGAGAGTCGAAGGACATGAAAGGAGGCAGTAATTGAGATGGGCGTCAGACAGGGTTGTAGCCTAGTATACATGTAATTCAATCAATACACCGGGAACACTGAACGACACCAAAGCGTAGTTCTGAAACAGAATTAAACCTTCAGGCAAAAGAAATAACAACATTGATGTTAGCTTATGACAAAGGAACGCTATCAGCAATGATATACGTCTTGGAAGGTGAACTGAATGAAATGGACAGTATCTTGAAAGTGTTTGTAAGATTAACATTAATGTAAGTAAAACAAGAGTAATTGAGCGCAGATAAATTAAATCGGACGATAATGAGGAAACAGATTTGGAAATAATCTCTAAAGGCTTTAGACAGGTTTTAGTCTTGAGCAAAACAATAACTAGCTATGCCGAAGTGGAGGATATAAAACGCAAACTGGCAACAAGAAGAAAATCATTTCAGGAAAACGAAGTATGATAGCACCTGATACAAATTTAATTGTTAGGAAGCCTTTTATGAACTTATTTTCCTGGAGTGTACAGAAGTGTATGCAAGTGAAACATGGATGGATGATTGACAATTCAGACAAGAAGAGAATAGAAGCATAGAAGGCTGTTGTTACAGAGGAATGATGATGATTGAGTTGGTCGAATAACTGATAAAGAAATCGATTTGGTACGAACAAAATTTATGACCATGCTTGAGTAAATGACGGGATACGTTGGCAGCATGCCCCCTGAGTCGTCAGTGACTAATCAGTTTGACGAGGAAGATAAGTGATAAATTACAGAGAGAGACGAAGTCTTCGCAACAGCAAACATGTTCAAGTAGATTTAGGTTGCTGTCACTTACCCAGGTGAAAGAGCTTGCATCATATAGAATAGCGTGGAAAGAGACATCGAATCAGGCTTCCAGCTGGAAACCTCAAAAACAAGAATTACAAGACTACCAAATGCAAAACGATGGTGACTCGTGTGCAGAACCATTGTTGCAACATGAAGAGAGTATCATGTACTGAGATTGTGTGCATACAGATTAAGGTACATTTCCACATACGTCATGAGCTTCTTTGATTGCGTTTGTGTACTTTTACATGCAATAGGCCTATATTTAAGAAATTAAGAAATAAATATTTTATGCAAATCTTTCTATTGTTTTAGATATACAGGATGATTATAATTAGACTTCCAGTTTCAAGACGCTGCGTAGGAAATACAGGGCGAAATTCATTAGAGGTGCAGGTGAAATATGTGTACAAATACGTGTGAAATATGATGAATATATGTGACATATATTTTATATGCGCGGATGTCAACAAAGCTATGTGTAAACAGCTCATTCTAATGCCATGTAATGATTTCAAGCAAATGTGTCTCACATATTAGTTACGACCTGACAAGAACTTGGTTCACGGCTTCCATGCTGGTTTCCGTCGAATCCGAAGGCATTCAAGACTCAAGAAACTTTTAATTGCATTTATTAAACATCGCATGTGGGCTATCTAATACAAAACATTGATTTCGCCTTCAAACAGTTATAAAAGACATAAACCTCGTTTGGGATCGAATATTTAAGAGTCACACAAACGCTTGCCTTACTGTAAATTACATTCATATTAATCCTTGATTTAAACAACTTATTTAAACAGGTTGATACTTGTCCGAGCAAATTAACACATTCCATTCCTTATTTTAAGGAAAGGTGCTAGGAAACATTAAATCTAGTTTTAGAACAAATTGTTCAGAGACGTTGATACACGTCTAGACGAATTGTTAAACATCAGTGCTTGGGTGAGAGAAAGGCAGAAACCAGGCATCACACAAACATCACACAGCATTCACATAAACAAGAAAGACTGCCTGTAAACAAGCCACGCAGTGGCTGGTAACATGCCCCAACGTCTCCAGAAATTTTGGAATGCCTCATAAATGGTCACCCCATGTACACAAGCTCCGCATCTCTGGAACATAGACTCAAACAAATCTTCACAGACATGAGAATTTAATGGCATTGTGGGTCCTGTCGCAACGTCCAGTTACCTATAAATGAATAAAGAGCGGACAACGCAGAAACCTGGAAACTTCGTTTAAGTTTGAGGTCATAAAACTCAGTTAAGCTGGTGAGAACTCACTCAAATGTACACCGAGGTGGCAACTCATGGTATATCTTCTAATATCGGGGCGGAACTCCTTTTACCTTGAGTAGTGAATCAACTGGACGTGACATGGACTCAACAAGTTGTTGGAAGTCCCCTGCAGAAATACTGAGCCTTGCTGCCCCTATGGCCGTTCACAATTCAAACCAACCGCGAACAATTGTGACCTAGTGATATGGCGTATTGTGATGAAGTCGATGAATGGCTATAAATGGTCGCCATGTGGCCGAACAGAACCATTTCCAGTCAATGGTCGGTTCAGTTGAACCAGAAGACCCAGTCTATTACATATAAACACACCATGTACCGCTATGGAGCCACTATCAGCCAGCAAAGTGCCTTGTTAACAACCTGTATCCATGGCTTCGTGGGGTCTGCGCGACATTCGAACCCTATCATCAGTACTTACCAACTGAAATCGGGACTCATCTGACCAGGCAACGGTTTTCCAGTCATACGTTCACGAGGCCAGGAGAAGCGCTCTAGGCAAGTTCGCGCCGTTAGCAAAGGTACTCGCTTCTGCCGTCTGCTGCGATGACCAGTTAACAACAGATTTCGCCACCCTTTTCTAACGCATGCATTAGTCATGCGTCCGTCATTGATTTCTGCGGTTATTTCACACAGTGTCGCTCGTCCGTTAGCATTGACAACTGTAACGCCGCTGAACTCGGTCGTTAATTTAAGGCCGCCGGCCACTGCGTTGCCTGTGGTGAAAGGTAATGACTGAAATTTTGTATTCTCGTCATGCTCTTGACACTTTGGATAACTGACTATCGAATTCCCTAACGATTTCCGAAATGGAACGGCCCTTGCGTCTATCTCCAACTACCATTCTGAAAGGGAGAGGAGGTTAGGGACAAGAGGTGGTTAGGACGTATATCTAATTCCCATACATATTAACAATTTCGAAGCATTTCCGGATTCACTAATTTAGTCATAGTCATAATTCTTTTTCTCCCAGTGTTATCGATATCAGGAAAATTAGTTGGGTTCCCTTAATTTTTACTATTTTTCGTGAACTCCATGTGCAGATTGTAATTCTACGGTGATCCTTTTGTGATAGTTCGAGACACAGATATTTGCCTACTACACACCTTACGCATTTCGGGACCACAGTTTCTTAATCACTTGGTCATAGAATTATAACGCAGGATTCCAAGTGCATTTATTTGTTTTTCTAGGGACTTTCCTTAGCGCTGTGTGTGCCAAACTTCCATGTGTTTAGGGTTTCCATGATTACGTAGTAAAATCCATTCCACCGTTTTAGCGACTGTTTCTTTATGATGTCTTTGAGATTTGTTTTCGATCACTCCATGTGGTCATGGTCCTACAGTTAGCAAGTGATAGTATCCTCCATCATGTTGCACATCGAATCTCGGACACAACAAGTGCCTAACAATTCCATGAGGTACGTCGGCTTGTATATATATACTCCTGGAAATTGAAATAAGAACACCGTGAATTCATTGTCCCAGGAAGGGGAAACTTTATTGACACATTCCTGGGGTCAGATACATCACATGATCACACTGACAGAACCACAGGCACATAGACACAGGCAACAGAGCATGCACAATGTCGGCACTAGTACAGTGTATATCCACCTTTCGCAGCAATGCAGGCTGCTATTTTCCCATGGAGACGATCGTAGAGATGCTGGATGTAGTCCTGTGGAACGGCATGCCATGCCATTTCCACCTGGCGCCTCAGTTGGACCAGCGTTCGTGCTGGACGTGCAGACCGCGTGAGACGACGCTTCATCCAATCCCAAACATGCTCAATGGGGGACAGATCCGGAGATCTTGCTGGCCAGGGTAGTTGACTTACACCTTCTAGAGCACGTTGGGTGGCACGGGATACATGCGGACGTGCATTGTCCTGTTGGAACAGCAAGTTCCCTTGCCGGTCTAGGAATGGTAGAACGATAGGTTCGATGACGGTTTGGATGTACCGTGCACTATTCAGTGTCCCCTCGACGATCACCAGTGGAGTACGGCCAGTGTAGGAGATCGCTCCCCACACCATGATGCCGGGTGTTGGCCCTGTGTGCCTCGGTCGTATGCAGTCCTGATTGTGGCGCTCACCTGCACGGCGCCAAACACGCATACGACCATCATTGGCACCAAGGCAGAAGCGACTCTCATCGCTGAAGACGACACGTCTCCATTCGTCCCTCCATTCACGCCTGTCGCGACACCACTGGAGGCGGGCTGCACGATGTTGGGGCGTCAGCGGAAGACGGCCTAACGGTGTGCGGGACCGTAGCCCAGCTTCATGGAGACGGTTGCGAATGGTCCTCGCCGATACCCCAGGAGCAACAGTGTCCCTAATTTGCTGGGAAGTTGCGGTGCGGTGCCCTACGGCACTGCGTAGGATCCTACGGTCTTGGCGTGCATCCGTGCGTCGCTGCGGTCCGGTTCCAGGTCGACGGGCACGTGCACCTTCCGCCGACCACTGGCGACAACATCGATGTACTGTGGAGAACTCACGCCCCACGTGTTGAGCAATTCGGCGGTACGTCCACCCGGCCTCCCGCATGCCCACTATACGCCCTCGCTCAAAGTCCGTCAACTGCACATACGGTTCACGTCCACGCTGTCGCGGCATGCTACCAGTGTTAAAGACTGCGATGGAGCTCCGTATGCCACGGCAAACTGGCTGACACTGACGGCGGCGGTGCACAAATGCTGCGCAGCTAGCGCCATTCGACGGCCAACACCGCGGTTCCTGGTGTGTCCGCTGTGCCGTGCGTGTGATCATTGCTTGTACAGCCCTCTCGCAGTGTCCGGAGCAAGTATGGTGGGTCTGACACACCCGTGTCAATGTGTTCTTTTTTCCATTTCCAGGAGTATATATATATATATATATATATATATATATATATATATATATATATATATATATATATATATATATATATATATATATATAGAGCGTTAACGGAGCTATGCTGCAGTCAATGAGTGAGACAATGGTATCCCAATCGGGACTAATGAGATTGCGGTTTCCGGCATTTACCTTAGAACTAAGGTACAAAGGGATCTATCTGAGTGTCTTTGTCATAACCTGGAAATGAGAACTACTTTTTTGTTTCTGTAATTGGTCCGAAATAGAGCACTGCATCCACCTGGTGGACCGAACTCAAAGGGAATCGATTCCCAGGCAGTTTGGTCTCACTCGCTTTCATACGAGCGAGTACTAGTCGACTGTTGTTCAAAAGCCGCGTGGTTCCTTCCATATAGCTAAGGAAATTTGCCGCTTAGGAATGGTGTATCAATTCTCCTTCCAGCCTGCCTGCCCGTATTTCCGCCACAACCATTAAAGCAGCTCATCCAACCGCCACAGAGACACAATAGTGCATGTGTACCGAAGCACAGAGGATAAAGCAGGCCAAATTGGGTTTCAGCAAGCTCGACAAGCTTCACAGAGTCCATTCAGTCTGCTGTACCTGGCAACAGCTTGCGCTGTCAATCCACAGAGTATGCATGTTTGTGTATGTACAGGGTGACAATTATTGAACTATATGAAAACAAAGTAAATTAGTTAGAAACTACGGCGTGCACACACTTTATTCAACATTGAACCGTCACTACAGATACTCGGATTTAAGTACTTCATTTTCGATACGGCTGCCATTATTGGGCATGATATGGCGCTGACAAACAACGAAATTCTGCATGACCCGCTGAAATGTCGGAACACCGATCCCGTTGATGACATCTTGACTATCTGTTTTCAGCTCAGCAATGGTTTAGGGGTTATTGCTGTACACCTTGTGTTCGATACAGCCCCAAAACAAAGAGTCGCACCGAGCGAGGTGGCGCAGTGGTTAGCACACTGGACTCGCATTCGGGAGGACGACGGTTCAATCCCGCGTCCGGCCATCCTGATTTAGGTTTTCCGTGATTTCCCTAGATCGCTTCAGGCAAATGCTGGGATGGTTCCTTCGAAAGGGCACTGCCGATTTCCTTACCCATCCTTCTCTAATCCGAGCTTGTGCTCCGTCTCTAATGACCTCGTTGTCGACGGGACGTTAAACACTAATCTCCTCCCTCCAAACAGTCGCATGTGTTCAGATTCGATGAATATGACTGCCAATCAAACCCCTTTCCAGTGGTCTCTGGGTACCCCAGAGCCAGAATGCGGCCCCGAAAGTGCTCCTCCAGGACAAGAAACACTCTCCTGCTTCGATGGGGTCGAGCTCCGTCTTTCATGAACCACATCTTGTCGAAATCAGGGTCACTCTGGATAATGGGGATGAAACCATCTTCCAAAACCTTCAGGTACCGTTCGATAGTCACCGTGCCATCACGGAATATCGCACCGATTATTCCGTGACTGGACATTGCACACCACACAGCCAACCGTTGAGGTTGAAAAGATTTCTCGCTCACTAAATGCGGATTCTCAGCCCCCCAAATGTGCCAATTTTGCTTATTGACGAACCCATCCGAATGAAAGTGGGCTTCGCCGATAAACCAAACCATGCATGTGCATCCTAATTCCCATCTTGCCCCGCGGCCAACCGAGCAAGTTGAAGGTCCTAAAGCAAGCCGTTCAGAAGTTATGACGACTTTATTTCGTATAATTCAGTACTTGTCACCATGTGGTTTCACTGCAGCTCAACTATCTTAACAGTGGGAGCAGCAGAATGAACAAACCAAACTGAAAGGAAGGAGACTGAGGAGAAATTAAGAATTTGGATGTATGTAACAGTCACGAAAAGAGCATGGGGAAAGTTTTCGTGTGCTGATGAGACAACTTCAAATAAATCTATAGGTGTCTCGCAATGCAATTTATGTAAAAAGTTACTAAACACTTACGTGAGAACCTCGAGTATGTTATGACATATCTGTAAATTTGAGCAACAGTTTCCTCACCTCATTTTTTTTTTAAAGATAAGAGGGACTTACTGGCTAACAAGTGTGTGGAAATGTTTACTAACGACCTGAGACCTTTTAGCGGTATATAGTCTTTCTAAATTTTTAGGGAAAACATTGACTGAAATAAGGGAAACATACGGCTCAGTGAATACTAAAAAGCACATTCTGGTGGTTTGCAGCGTTAAGCGGAATACGGTAGTATGAAAGAAAACCTTCTTTGAGACAAGCACTTTCTAGAGCAACGTAATATGGAAAACGAGCTTCCTTTTTGCTGAAATGCATTTGGGAAATTTAGAATGAACTATTTTGGCCACTTAGAACAAATTCAAGGAACCAACAATACAGAACGTGGAAAAATTAATTAAAATTGTTATAAAAGGGTTCATACTTGCCTTTACGGAAACTAAAGTTCCACATTTTACTTTAGTTCGCGATGCAGGTTCTTAAGTGCAACGGATTTCGACTTTCAGAGATGGTTCTTCTTACCCTAAAATGTATTAGAGGTGACCCAGCTGGATCAAATTGAGAACAGCTAGTACTATTTGCAGAGAAAACCGTTTATATCAAAGTAAATAAATAAGCTGGAAATACGCCGAAATATAAAAGGGAAACAAATAAAACCCACAATTTTCTGGGCTATAACGACTCAAAGCTGATATATGTCGTATATTGGGCCTCGGGTAGAAAATGTCCGTACCTTACTCATATTACTACAATGAAAGCATACAAAATAAACTGCTACGTAGCGTAGCACCGCAGGAAGACGGACAGGCAAGCGAGATTCCCTTAGCCTGCTTGGGTTGAGCGTAGCATGGCCTGAATGGAAGTAAAGCAGCCTCCTCGTTCTGCTGATAATATGCGGCAACTTTACTGCCTGGTTAGCAGGCAAGCGTGGGCAGGTTAAAAGAGGAATGCGTACACCTCTGGCGGTTGGTTGCACCACAATGCGGCATGAGGTATAAAGGAAGATTATCGAGCCTACGCACACTGCAACTACGCGACCTATGCGCACCTGTATTACTAGTTGTGGATAGCTGTCCAAGCCACAAAGGCAGCTGTGCCATTGGAGAGGAAGCGTGGGTTATCTACGGCAACCTTAGTCAAATTTATTCAACCTCTCTCTCGCACATCGGAGACATGTGAACACTTCGCTATCGTGTACGTGCCGAACTCATGCAAGATTGCGTAAATTTTATAGGCGCATACAGAACTAACAGAGCTCCAGTTCACGAAAATGGTAAATGACATGAGTGATTTTACCACACATGGAAGAAAGAAGTTAATGCAGAAGATCATATTGACAATGGTTTTTCTGCCCGGAAGAGTGTTGGGTGATCACACCAATTACAGCAACATACGGCACCTTCCATAAAAGCATCCGCTCAGCAGCAAGACTCACCTCGAGTGTCAGAGGAAACACCGGCTCTTTCGCTGTAATTGGCTGTGATTGACAGTCTCTCCAAAGAACTCTGCTAAATCCAAAAGACAGTCGCAAAGCGTGCACTATCAATCGACATCTGCACGGATTTTTGGGACTCACCACAAATACATTGAAGCGCCGAAGAAAGTGGTATAGGCATGCGTATTCAAATACGGAGATATCTAAACAGTCAGAATACAGCGCTGCGGTGGGCAAGGCGTATATAAGACAAGAAGTGTCTGGCGCAGCTGTTAGATCGGTTACTGCTGCTACAATGGCAGGTTATCAAGATTTAAGTGAGTTGGAGCGTGGTCGGCACAAGACCGATGGGACATAGCATCTCCGAAGTAGCGATAAAGTGGAGATTTTCCTATACGACCATTTTGCAACTGTACCATGAATTTCAGGAAACCGGTAAAACATCAAATCTCTGACATCGGTGTTGCCGGAAAAAGAGTCCGCAAGAAAGAGACCAACGACGACCGAAGAGAACCGTTCAACGTGACAGAAGTGCAACCCTTCCGCAAACTGCTGTTGATTTCAATGCTGGGCCATCAACACGTGTCGTCGCGAGAACCATTCAACGAAACATCATCGATACGGGCTTTCTCAGCCGAAGGTCCACTAGTGTACCGTTGATGACTGCACGACGCAAAGCTTTACGCCTAGTCTGGGCCCGTAAACACCGACTTTCGACTGTTGACCACTCGAAATATGTTGTCTGGTCAGATGAGCCTCGTTTCAGATTGTATCGAATGCATGGACATGTACGGGTACGGAGACAACCTCTTTAATCCATGGACCCCGTACGTCTGCAGGGGACTGTTCAAGCTGGTGGAGGCTCTGTATGAGAGAGAGAGAGAGAGAAGCAAACACGTTCATCGACTACTACGTATCTGCTGTTCCAGTAAAATTTCTGCATCAAACAAGTCTTTTTGATTTATTACCTCTTTTCTAACGACTATATCCGAAACACGGCTTGCAGTCAATATCTAAATCAACCGCCGAATGTTATTGCAAAATTATACCATTTTATGTTCCATAGTTCAAGAGATATCATTCATAAACGTTGATATGTACGAAAATAGCTTTTGATTAAAATGGAGCGCAAATTAGCCACACTGGATTTATGTACTTTTTCATACTGACGACGAGAACACGGCAAATGTGGTAAGGCGATTTCGCAAAAACTTCGCTCAGCGGAAGAGGAGTCAAAATAAGTGAGCACAGATTTCGGCTTACCAGTAGGTATTCGCCGTTCCTGAAAAATCTTCGAGGTACTTTGGAGCTACTAGCTACTTTATGTGCCTCTTTCGACTCGATATCCTCAGACGAATTAATTGGTAGCCTCGTGGCTTCTTAATTTGGCGCCCTGTGTTCGACATCCGATTATTAGTTTTATTTTTATTTTTCATTTACTCACCCACATCTGTAGAAGATTACTACACGAATGTTTTCCAATGTGTATTGATGCTACGTTGTCCTTATTCATTGAATGATTGTATTTCACATGAATTAATTAAGAAGAAAGTGGAAAAATTATTTGGAACTGTTTTCAGCGAAATTCCTGTACTGTATCTGTATTCAGGATAAATTTCAAGCTCCAGATTCCCGAAAACTGATCCGGTACGCATAGTTTGCCGTGAAATTATTGCCAATGTGCGAAATCTTCATCAATGTAATCGAAGTTTCTTTTTCGAGTGAGATTCATACGAAGAAATGTCACTGCGAAAAAACTGCCGTCACGAGATGTTTGTGGTGTACGGAACATCTGAGTTTGAAATGTTTCTACGATTTATCATACAAGGACAAACACCAAACCTTCCTGAATAATAAACACGTGAAAAAGTAGGAATTTAGATAAGAACTGATATGACAATGAATTATCAGATTTGAGAATGGATGGGTGACAGAAAACACTAAAAATAAAACAAATAAAAACAATAATCGGGTTTAGAACGCGTGGCGCAGAATTATGAAACCGGGACGTTGAAGAATTTTTTTTCGTTTTGCTTTCATGTTATCATTCCACTCTTCTACCCTTTGGTATTATTATTTCAGGGGCAGGGGGACGCAGTTAGCTTCAGGCTGGGTGGACACAATTTGGGTAGGGGTCGAATCCCGAGGCCGGGCCCAGATGCCCTCCCCCAGCCTGTGCTAGTTCGACGTATGTTACTGGCCTTTGTTTATGTTTTATCTTTATTTTTTTGTGTTGAAGCCTAAGACCTTGGTACTCAAAAGGGAAAGAAACAGAACCTGACTTAATGGTTTCTACCACTGAAGAAAGAAAGAAATTCATTTCCCAGTCGTGGCCTGCAACAATTGGTGTTTTTCTATTTATTAATTGAACAAACAAAGGACGAACAGACTCACAAAAATGTAATAAACTCTTGGACAGTACACCAGAAAAGCGACGATGACGAAAACAGGACCAGGCCAAGTTCACCAAAATCAAGGTAACAAGAATGAAAGATACGAATAACAAAGGGACTCAACACTCCATCCAACTCCTTGAGAATTTAATACTAGGTAAAGCATATTCGCAAAAAGCTCACGATAGTGTGGCATCCTTTGACATGACCAATGGGCCGTAATCATATATTGACAAATGGACAAGAGTCCAGGGCCTATCTGCTCCCCGCACGTAATGAACATGATGAACGACGAGGAACATAACCGTATTGTTCTTCGTTCTGGGAAAGAAAGTTGAATTGGGACGCAGAAAAATCTCACTGGAGATTGGCACTTCCGTCGTCCTGGCAAGACAGGCCAATTGTCAGTGGAGCCAACTCCAATGTTGTGTCCGCAGGCGACATACCGATGACAAAGTTTCCGTTTCATGTCGACGACTGTATCAGTCTGTCTCACTAAGGCCAATGAGAAAAAGTCGAAAGTTGGTGTGAACAAGGCTATGAACGGGCCGGCCGGAGTAGCTGAGCGGTTCTAGGCGCTTCGGTCCGGAACCGCGCTGCTGCTACGGTCCCAGGTTCGAATCCTGCCTCGGGCATGGATGTGTGTGATGTCCTTAGGTTAGTTAGATTTACCTAGTTCTAAGTTCTAGGGGACTGATGACCTCAGCACTCAAGTCCCACAGTGCTCAGAGCCATTTTGGAGCTATGAACGACTTGGTACCACGAGGACACTACTTCCATCGGAAAGATAGGTAGGCTGTCATTGGACTAAATGACCTTCTAGTACGTATCTGGAGATAGGGATTCTACAGAAGAATCGCGATTTGGAAACGTTCAGCGACGTTACAGCATTTTGGCAGGGAGATACCCCTGGGAAGCAATTCAACACCCAGATAACTGACGTCGAGAAAAAAATTGACAAATATGCCTTACTTTATTATTTATCGTACCAATATCTATAGGAAGGGTTAAGCCCGCAGGTCGGAGACTGGCAAAACGGCGAGCTGTAAGTTATTGGAGAACGCGAAGACACGTTCAAACAGTGCATCGAAGAAATAAAGTAGAAGCCTTGGCCCGAACCTCAGGGAGGCTAAAACAATCGCGATCTCGTCACAATCTTTTAGGGCACCCGAAAAATTTCGCCAGATGAACTTGCCCGATAATAGTTGTAACTCTCGCCACATCATCGAAGGAAAGGGAAAAAAATTGGACAACAAAATAGGCTTTTCTCAACATATAAGTTTCCAAGGTCCGAACCTTATGAAGTAACGAGATTCAGCGACGGTCGGATTCATGGATCGCTCTTTGAATTCTGTTAGTGACACACTTTCATTTTAAAGCAGCCGCCTTCATTGGACGGCGATCAATTATGACGCCCAACGATTGATGGCGGGGGACCGCCACAAACCATGGAATTTCAGCCCCGTCAAATCGCCCAAAATTGAGTAACCGACGTTTCCAACAGTTAATCTGCGCTCCCATAAGACGAGAAAATGCATCCATTACGACCGCGCGACTGCTACGGTCGCAGGTTCGAATCCTGCCTCGGGCATGGATATGTGTGATGTCCTTAGGTTAGTTAGGTTTAAGTAGTTCTAAGTTCTAGGGGACTGATGACCACAGCTGTTAAGCCCCATAGTGCTCAGAGCCATTTGAACCATCCATTACGTCCCTGAGCATCGGTATAGCGTCGTGGGTACCATGACGTCATCGGCATATGCGCGAACGATGAACCTTTCTCCCAATAACGACCAGCCACCCAATCGAGCAGCTGTGGACCACAGTAAGGTTACAAGAAATAGCACTAATAACTACATAGAAAGGGGACTCCCCTGCAGGACACCTCGACACACTAGACGTCTGAGTACCAATAAGTAGAGAGGTGAATATCAGTGGTGCGACATCAGTAAAACCAACGGCCGCCAACACCCGCAAGAGGAAATCATGATCAACTCGGTCAAACGCATGATTACAATCATTGTAAAGCTATCAACACAGGAACGATGGAAGCAATCGAGATGAGATCGCGACAGTCAGCAACGGGAGTCAGGAGAGTGCGGCCCTGGAGACAGATAATAAGCCGCAGCAAGAAAAACAGACAAGCTGCTATTGACCGCCTGCGCCTCAATTTTATAATTAAAATTGAGTAGTGTTATATCGGACCTGATCTACGGACCGACGTCCCGTCTTTCTGGGATTTAAAACAATTTTTCCGACATTAACGAGAGGGCGGGATGTGTACCCCTTGCACCACTTCTGTCACCACGGATGTTATCGTATCTCTTATCAGATGCGAAAACCGAAACACTTTGGGAAGTCCGTCCATACCCAGTGATTTGCAAGAAGGAGAGCGAACTACAATGTCAGATACCTCAACAAGGTGAAAAACTGCCAAAACTTCTCATGGAGAGTTGGCGTAGCAACACTATCAAGGAGAAAAGTAAAACCCGTCTGGTTCCACTCCAGTGTAAAGATCAGGAAGATACCCCGAAAGTTCACGCATCGTGTCAGGTAGGGATGACCACTCACGACCGTCTATAGAACGAATGGTACTGAGACACGTCCTTTGAGACCGCGTACAAAGTCTAATTAGATGATACAGGGACTTCAACTCATCCTGCAGTATCAGACTTGGCTGGGATCGCAAACAAATACCGTCGAACTGCATTCTTTTGAGTTGCAGGAGTTTCGCCATCACGCGATGAACTTCTATTATTCTTAAAGGGACTCATCAAGCACTGTCATAAAGATCACGAAGGACAGCATAATAAAATTCTCCAATCCTCTGTATTTCAGCCGCTAGACACATGAGTGCAGTGCGAACCAGAGGTTTGGCAAGGTTCGCTACACGGCAGGCGGAAGTAGGAACAACCTGCTCGCTCGATGTGCGGGGCGGGACTGTGCAATGAGCCACCATTTCCTCTAAGAATATGCCGTAGTAAAAGGCACATAAAATACCTCGAAAACTTTGACCGCCTTTTTCTTCATAAACGGTCAAGTATCTTCGAATAAACTGAGATACATGTTCGCTTATTTTTCCACTGAGCGAAATTTCTGGGAAATCGGGTGATGTCACTTGGTATGTTCGCCTTGTGACAACAATTATCGACTTGCCAAAAAATTCAGATTTCATACCCTTTTTTCTTATTTTTTTTTTTAAGTCTTGCTTCCATTTACGTCTGCATACATGCACACACTCCACAGCCACCGCATGACGCGTGGCACAGGGTACATATTACTACTTCTAGTCATTACCTTTCCTGTTCCTCTCCCAAACACGGTAAGGAAAAACTGCTATGTGCCTCTACACGAGCCCTAGTTTCCGTTATCTTATCTTCATAGTCATAGTGCTTATAAGAAATGTACAAGGGCTTCTTTCAGCTTCAAATGCCGGTCCTCTACCTGCTTAACATCATTAACTCATTTGTATAGTAATCAAATGCTTTGAAATGTTTTGTTCATGGGACATCGACTCTTTAAATAATCGAGGGCTTACTGATATCTTGCAGAAGTTGAGGGTAAATTACGTACGTACCAGAACACTGGCATTTCCTTCGCAAGGCAGCCGTACCGTCTTATATTTCCATAAAAATGTATCCGCATAGTCCTCTTAAGTGCTATAGCATGTTATTTGTTGCGCAGAAAGCCAGCAGAGGGCTGAAGCGAGGTGTTTGCTGCGAAATCCCCGTCTTAAGTCATCAGGAGACGCGGCGAGACTCTGCTAACTGGGTATCGGGAGGGCGCGGCGGCAGCGGAGGCGGGTAATTTCGCCGCCGTAAATCTCCCCAGGAGCAGCCAGGCGCCCAGCGTGACCTCGCAGGGCCGCGGACCGCCCTCCAGCCAGGGGGGAAAGTAAAGTTTGGCGCCGCTGCTGTTTCCGTGGAAACCACGGAAATGGAGGCAAAAGTGCCCGCTAGCTCATTGTTTCATGAGTTAAGGCAGTACACGGACACAAAAGTTTCAGGATTTTCTTTGTATGTACCAAGGCAGCACTTGTATTTTACTATTATTGTTATTATTATTACTAGATGTACCTAGCCAAATATTGTTGTGGCTAAGCCTGGTTAAACGGAAAATTGCTAAATATGTGTAGGATGTGGGTATACATTCGAAACTCCTTCTCCCCCCTGTCTCTGTCCATCACCTTCACCCTCATTTCTCTGTCCATCTTCTCTTCCACCCCCATCCCTCTGACTCCCTCTCCTCTTGCCAGCCCTCTCTCTGTCGATCTCCTCCTTCCTGTTCTCTATATCCATTTACTCCTCACCTCTCTGTTTATCTAGGCAACTGCCTTGCCGCAGTGGATACACCGGTTCCCGTGAGATCACCGAAGTTAAGCGCTGTCGGGCGTGGCCGGCACTTGGATGGGTGACCATCCAGCCGCCATGTGCTGTTGCCATTTATCGGGGTGCACCCAGCCTCGTGATGACAATTGAGAAGCTACTCGACCGAATAGTAGCAGCTCCGGTCAAAGAAAACCATCACAACGACCAGGAGAGCGATGTGCTGACCAGAGGCCCCTCCTAACTGCATCCTCAACTGAAGATGGCCCGGCGGTCGGATGGTCCCGATGGGCCACTTGTGGCCTGAAGATGGAGTGCAGAGCAGAGCCTCTGTTTATATCCTCTTCCCCTCCCCCCTCCCTCTCTCTGACTATAAGTCCTGCTTATTGCAGATTTAGATCCTGTTTGTAGTACTCAAATCATAACCTGACAATCCATAAATACAACTTGTTGTTTGCCAACTATATATATATATATATATATATATATATATATATATATATATATATATATATATATATTTGTGTGTGTGTGTGTGTCCTAACATTTACTGCAGTAACATGTAAAAATCTGATGTACAGTGGTCGAGTACTTTCTGAGGTTTTTGGTAACACTGTTTCCCCTTTATACAGAGTGCAAATTATTTAAACTGAGAAATTCTGGGAGGCTGCAAGGGACACCAAAACAAATATTTTTCTCTGATGTCATAATTTCCTTTGAGCTTAATTGAATTTGTTAGAGGGAGTATTCACTCTTCTGTTGTAGTGACTGATTTGTTGCCTAACGGTTGCTGTAGCACCAATAGAGGGCAAACTTCCTATTTAGTTGCAGTAGCTATCTCACATTCTCATTTTGTTGTCCATCTCGACCCAGCAGAGTATTAGTGGACTAATGGAGGGGTACAACTGGAATGAGTGCGCCGATGTAGTTGGTGCTTACTACACAGCGATTGTGTCTCATACATCCACAGTTCACATGTTTGGTGTGGGTTTAATCCACCTGCCTTGATTTGCTCGTGCTCAAAAATGGTTCAAATGGCTCTGAGCACTATGCGACTTAACTGCTGAGGTCATCAGTCCCCTAGAACTTAGAACTACTTAAACCTAACTAACCTAAGGACATCACGCACATCCATGCCCGAGGCAGGATTCGAACCTGCGACCGTAACGGTCGCGCAGTTCCAAACTGTAGCGCCTAGAACCGCCCGGCCACTCTGGCCGGCTACTCGTGCTCATATGAATGTGTTGGTGACTGTTCAGTTGGACCACGTATCCTGTTACCTAGGCCATTATGTGGCAATCATTATTACAATTTCGTCGACCGAGCGTCTAGCGTCTAGCGATGCTGTACATTATTTCGGTCATTTGTCGACATCCATGGAGTCGCAAAACTGGAACTTATTTTCTTCGTTGGATGAGGCTTTATTTCTCCTTTGCGGTTACGTGAATAGTCAGAAGATAAGAAGTTAGTCAACCGGAAATACACCTGTCCTTGGCAAAAACACCACGAGCCGCCAGAAATTTCGTGTGTTGTGTGCTGTATCCCACTGTCGAATCGTGGAGACCTATTTCATTTGAAAACAGAATTAATAGTGTTACATACCAAAACATCGTTAAACAGTATATTACGTTTCTTGAAGCAAATAACTGTTACTGTTGACTGCATCAGGACGCTGCTACTTCGCATATCTCTAATGAAAAGAAGGTTCGTTTCTTAACCGAATATTTTAGTGATCGAATCATCGTTAAAGGGTTATTGTTGTATCAGCTTCTGAGGGAGTCAGCACTGACTCAAAAACGGAAGGAGAGAAGTTGCTATGGCCGATGGCAGGAATCCAAAACCATCTCTGCAAAGCAATTAGCTAGTTAATAGAAACCTTTATTTCGATTAAGGGACGAAACAATACTGAACTTCCGGTGCCTCTTACATACAGGTAGTTTAATGTCTACTGCTACCACCAGCCGGCCGGAGTGGCCGAGCGGTTCTAGGCGCTTCAGTCAGGAACCGCGTGACCGCTACGGCCGCAGGTTCTAATCCCGCCTCGGGCATGGATGTGTGTGATGTCCTTAGGTTAGTTAGGTTTAAGTAGTTCTAAGTTCTAGGGGAACGATGACAAAATGGTTCAAATGGCACTGAGCACTATGGGACTTAACATCTATGGTCATCACTCCCCTAGAACTTAGAACTACTTAAACCTAATTAACCTAAGGACATCACACAACACCCAGTGCCGGCCGCTGGTGGCCGAGCGGTTCTGGCGCTACAGTCTGGAACCGCGCGACCGCTACGGTCGCAGGTTCGAATCCTGCCTCGGGCATGGATGTGTGTGTTGTCCTTAGGTTAGTTAGGTTTAAGTAGTTCTAAGTTCTAGGGGACTTATGACCTCAGCAGTTGAGTCCCATAGTGCTCAGAGCCTGAATAATGTGTAGGCAACATCTTCGGCAGGAAGAACTCGGACGATCTCAAACAGTATGGCGCCGGTGGCGGCGAAGAAAGCCGCAGCTAAAGGTTAATTACCCCGCAGTGGCTGCAGCCATTATCTTTAACGGTAGCCGGCAGGCGGCGGCAGCGCCACGGCGAAACCGGAGACGCCGCGCCGGCACACGTTCGGCTAGAGTCGGCACTCTCCGGCAGCGCTCGGCTCGTTAGCGTGCCGGGCTGCATGGTGCAGCGCGCACGCCTGACAGCCTGGAATTTCGCAGTTCCGGCGGAAGCAGGAGGCTCGCCGCTGTCGTCTTATACACGGGAAAATAGTATGACAGTCACGGCCAATTCTTCACAGTAGACGCGAATGGAAATGTGATCGTCATCTTGCATTATGTACCTTCAACGCTTTCCTTGTTCAGCAGTGAGCCACAGATTATAAGTTCGGTTACAACAGCATCTTACGCTACGATTCATTTATTTTCCATTCCGGCCTTTTAAACATTACAGAGAATTCCAGTGCTTATTCGTCTAATCTTCTCTTTCACGTATTCCAGTATCCTTCCTGTTCCCGGGTTCGATTCCTGGCGGGGTCAGGGATTTTCTCTGCCTCGTGATGACTGGGTGTTGTGTGCTGTCCTTAGGTTAGTTAGGTTTAAGTAGTTCTAAGTTCTAGGGCTGATGACCATAGATGTTAAGTCCCATAGTGCTCAGAGCCATTTGAACCATTTGAACCTTCCTTCACAGAGATTTATCTTCCTCTTCTCGAAACGTTTTGCTTCACGTGACTTTCTCTATTGAAGTCTTTTCAGAACGCGGTGCCAGAGCGGTTCTAGGCACTTCAGTCCGGAACCGCGTGACTGCTACGGTCGCAGGTTCAAATCCTGCCTTGGGCTTGGATGTGTGTAATGTCCTTAGGTTAGTTAGGTTTAAGTAGTTCTAAGTTCTAGAGGACTGATGACCTCACATGTTAAGTCCCATAGCGCTCAGAGCCATTTGAACCATTTTTTTCTTTTCAGAACTCTACCATTTAACAGTTGAAATCCATATTGACTATTAATAGACGTTGACTGTTTGAAAATATGAAAAGATATTTCAGACTCTGCTACCCGTTATAAATTTTTGTTGACGCACTTAAATTATTTAAAGTAGTAAGTAATTTTGAGCTACTAACCTTATCTTCCGACAATAACAGCAACACCAAACATGAAATAAAAATACACATAAATGTGAAAGATGTTCTTTACAGTCTTGGTATGTGCTGTGGCCATCCTGCGAAGGAGAATAATAACCTAAAAAGAAACAATGTATACTTTGTTTGTTACCACGCTGTTCCGGTATTTTGTTACAAAATTACTAACTTCATTCATATGAAATAGCTATCTTCTTGTGGTGGGTTCAGTTACATCCACTGCTATGCCTTCTTTGATGTTCCTAACACTGTTCATATTTTTGCAACGAACTTTTAAAATACGTCATCACAATCAACTTCACTGTGCAGAGGAAACAAGGTGGTGGTAAAAACACAGCTTCATTCGATTTAACTACCGCTTTGTCGATTATAGTGCTATCTGTAACTTGCAATATCTTCTGCACACCCTGCTGATGCATCTCTGATGTTGACCAGCGAGATGTATTACAATAATAGAAACTGTGACAATCTGATGATGGTAATGACAGAGTACAAATTAGTTTAAAGAATTGCAAAGATACTGACCTTGTAATACTGATTCACGTATTTAATCGTTACGTATTTTTTATTTTAAGTATTCATTCGAAGTTGGTGAAGAAAAGTGATTTCTTGAAATCTCTAATTCTGTTCAGGATTTCGTTTTCTCCCTTTTGATCTATGATGAATATTTCCATTTCCTCCAAGATGGTCTTCTTCCAGTTCTTCTTTAAAGTTTATAGTACTTTAAAATCGTTACCTACTGGAAATCAGTGTCCTGTTTAGGATGGCCGCAGCCTGTGTCAAGGCTGTACACAATTTTTTTTAGCGTTTTCACTTTTGTTAAAAGTTTTGAATTAGCTACTTTAGCCTAAACATGAGGTCTGTACCTCGAAACGTGTTGCTTTCTTAAATAATTTAAGTGAGACACCAAAATTTTGTGGTTAGTATGGGTCTCTTAAAAATATTTTGTACGATTCAAATTTCTTTTCTTTCTCCATAGGACATTTAGCTGTAAAATAAAAAGAGGAGGATGTTCGGCATTCATATTAGGTACCCTGTTACCTGCAGATCTTTCAGTACGCCCTCTGCTGGCTATATGTTCCAGAATATTTGTTTGTATCGCTATAACTCTTCAGTTTTTATAAACTCTACTGAAATAGCACACAAATACTGGGTAATTTATTTCAACGTGTTTGATTTTCCTTCCATACCGGTTTTCGCCATAATCTGCGTTTTTTTATGACTGTTAGTAGCTAAGATTTAATCCGTCACAGCAATACACCCAAGAAGAGTTTCCTTACCTATGAATATAATGTAAACAACGTTAAACGCATTTGTGACAACATAAAGACACGCTGAAACTGTGACAAAGGGCAGGTGCTTCTGCCTGCTAGAAATATGCTGAAACGAAAACCACTGACGCGCTGATAGCATATGGTATAAAGCACAGTATACGCCATTCGTAAACGTAGGCACTTCAAGTTTAATTTATTCCCTGAGCTAGAAAAAAATAAAATTATTTGCTGGATGTATTCCGATCTCTGTCTTACTCTATAGTTTTTGCACACTTTAGCTCCCTCTAGTACCATGGAAGTCATTTCCTGATGTCTTCGACATTTCCTGATGTCTTAGACATTTCCTGATGTCTTAAAAGATGTGCTATCACCTTGCCCCTTCTCCTAGTCATTGTTTTCCACATATTACTTTCCACTCCGATGCTGCGCAGAGCTTCCTCACTCCTTACCTTATCAGCCCACCAAATTTTTCAACATCATTCGTCTATAGTACCATATTTCAAATGCTTCGATTGCCTTCTGTTCCGTTTTCCCCACAGTTCATGTTTCACTACTATACAATGGTGTGCTCCAAATGCACATTCTCAGAAATTTCTTCCTCAAATTGATGCCTATGTGTGATACTAGTAGATTTCTCTTGGCCAGGGTTGCCGTTTTTGCTCTTCTGCTTTTAGTGTCATCCTTGCTCCGTCCGCCATTTTTATTTTGCTGCGTAGGTAGTAACTTCATCCATTTCATGGCCATCAGTCCTGATGTTAAGTTCCTCGCTGTTCTCATTTCTGCTACTACTCATTACATCCGTCATCCTTCGATTTAATTTTACTCCATATTCCGCACTCATTAGACTTGTCATTCCATTCAGCAGATCATGTGCGTCTTCTTCCCTTTCACTCAAGATATGTCATCAGCAAATCGTATCACTCATATCCTTTCATCTTAAATTTTAAACCCACTTCTGAATCTTCGTTTTATTTCCATCTCTGCTTTTTCCACGAACAGATTGAACAGTAGGGGTGAAAGACTGCATCCCCGTCTTATTCGTTCTTGGTCGTCCAGTCTTACTATTCTCTCTTTACTCTTGTACGTATTGTATGTTACCCGACTCCCCTATAGCTTAGCCCTACTTTTCTCAGAACTTCTAACGTCTTGCACCATTTACTCTGTCGAACTTCCATGTCGACAAATCCTATGATAGTGTCTTGATTTTTCTTTAGCTTCGCTTCCATTATCAACCGCAACGTCAGAATTGCCTCTCTGGTACTTTTACCTTTCCTAAACATAAACTGATCATTATTTAACACATCCTCAATTTTATTTTACATTCTTCTGTATATTATTGTTGTCAGCAGCTTGGATGCATGAACTGATCAGCTGATTGTGCGATAATTGTCGCACCTGTCTGCTCTCGCTGTCTTCGGAATTGTGTCGATGATAATTTTACCAAAAGCAGGTGGTACGTCGCCAGACTCATACATTCTACACACCAGCGTGAAAAGTCCTTTTGTTGCCACTTCCCCCAAAGATTTTAGAAATTCTGATGGAATGTTATCTATCCCTCCTACCTTATTTGATCTTAAAAGGATTTTGTGAATTCCAGACGCGGCACTTCTGATTCTTCACAAATCATTTCAGTGTGCCTCCCCATTAAAGGTGATGTTCCTCGCAATACAATCGTCTCTCTGCAGTCTTCTCTGAAACAAGTCAACAAAAAGTCGCTTCTCCCAAAAAAAGTTGTTCAAATGGCTCTAAGCAGTATGGGACTTAACATGTGAGGTCATTAGTCCCCTATACTTAGAACTACTTAAACCTAACTAACCTAAGGACATCACAAACATCCATGCCCGAGGCAGAATTTGAACCTGCGACCGTAGCAGCAACGCGGTTCCGGACTGAAGCGCCTGAACTGCTCGGACACAACGGCTGGCTGTTATCTATCCTTTCTGCCTTATTTGATCTTAAGTCCTCCAAATCATTCTTCAATTCTAATTTTAATGTTGGATCTTCTAACTTTTCTAAATCGACTCATGCTTCTATCACATCGGACAAAACTTTCCTCTCATGGAGGCCTTCAGTGTACTCTCTCCATCTATTCGCTCTCTCCTCTGCATTCAACGGTAGATTTCCCGTTACACTCCTAATGTTACCATTCTTGCTTTTAATTTCAACGAAGGTTGTTTTGACTTTACTGCATGCTGAATGAATCTTTCCGACAATCATTTCTTTTTCGATTTCTTCACATTCTTCGTGCAGCTGTTTCGTCTTAGCTTCCCTGCACTTCCTATTTATTTCATTCCTCAGCGATTTCTATTTCTGTACTCCTGAGTTGCCATCAACATTGTTGTACTTCCTTCATTCATCGATCAACTGATGTATTTCTTCTCTTCCCCTTGGGTTTTTTGCATTTACCTTCTTTGTACGTACGTTTTCCTTTCCAACGTCTGTAATTACCCTTTTTAGAGATGTGGTGGTGGTGGTGGTGGTGGTTAGTGTTTAACGTCCCGTCGACAACGAGGTCATTATACACTCCTGGAAATGGAAAAAAGAACACATTGACACCGGTGTGTCAGACCCACCATACTTGCTCCGGACACTGCGAGAGGGCTGTACAAGCAATGATCACACGCACGGCACAGCGGACACACCAGGAACCGCGGTGTTGGCCGTCGAATGGCGCTAGCTGCGCAACATTTGTGCACCGCCGCCGTCAGTGTCAGCCAGTTTGCCGTGGCATACGGAGCTCCATCGCAGTCTTTAACACTGGTGGCATGCCGCGACAGCGTGGACGTGAACCGTATGTGCAGTTGACGGACTTTGAGCGAGGGCGTATAGTGGGCATGCGGGAGGCCGGGTGGACGTACCGCCGAATTGCTCAACACGTGGGGCATGAGGTCTCCACAGTACATCGACGTTGTCGCCAGTGGTCGGCGGAAGGTGCACGTGCCCGTCGACCTGGGACCTGACCGCAGCGACGCACGGATGCACGCCAAGACCGTAGGATCCTACGCAGTGCCGTAGGGGACCGCACCGCCACTTCCCAGCAAATTAGGGACACTGTTGCTCCTGGGGTATCGGCGAGGACCATTCGCAACCGTCTCCATGAAGCTGGGCTACGGTCCCGCACACCGTTAGGCCGTCTTCCACTCACGCCCCAACATCGTGCAGCCCGCCTCCAGTGGTGTCGCGACAGGCGTGAATGGAGGGACGAATGGAGACGTGTCGTCTTCAGCGATGAGAGTCGCTTCTGCCTTGGTGCCAATGATGGTCGTATGCGTGTTTGGCGCCGTGCAGGTGAGCGCCACAATCAGGATGCATACGACCGAGGCACACAGGGCCAACACCCGGCATCATGGTGTGGGGAGCGATCTCCTACACTGGCCGTACACCACTGGTGATCGTCGAGGGGACATTGAATAGTGCACGGTACATCCAAACCGTCATCGAACCCATCGTTCTACCATTCCTAGACCGGCAAGGGAACTTGCTGTTCCAACGGGACAGTGCACGTCCGCATGTATCCCGTGCCACCCAAAGTGCTCTAGAAGGCGTAAGTCAACTACCCTGCCCAGCAAGATCTCCGGATCTGTCCCCCATTGAGCATGTTTGGGACTGGATGAAGCGTCGTCTCACGCGGTCTGCACGTCCAGCACGAACGCTGGTCCAACTGAGGCGCCAGGTGGAAATGGCATGGCATGCCGTTCCACAGGACTACATCCAGCATCTCTACGATCGTCTCCATGGGAGAATAGCAGCCTGCATTGCTGCGAAAGGTGGATATACACTGTACTAGTGCCGACATTGTGCATGCTCTGTTGCCTGTGTCTATGTGCCTGTGGTTCTGTCAGTGTGATCATGTGATGTATCTGACCCCAGGAATGTGTTAATAAAGTTTCCCCTTCCTGGGACAATGAATTCACGGTGTTCTTATTTCAATTTCCAGGAGTGTAGACGGAGCGCAGGCTCGGGTTAGGGAAGGATTGGGAAGGAAATCGGCCGTGCCCTTTGAAAGGAACCATCCCGGCATTTGGCTGAAACGATTTAGGGAAATCACGGAAAACCTAAATCAGGATGGCCGGAGACGGGATTGAACCGTCGTCCTCCCGAATGCGAGTCCAGTGTACTAACCACTGCCTACTGAACTATTCCTTAGTGCTATATCTATAGCCTTAGATAACTTCAAGCGTATCTCGTCATTCGTTAGTACTTCCGTTTCTCACTTCTTTGCGTATCGGTTCTTCCTGACTAATCTCGTAAACTTCAGCCTGCTCTACATCCCTACTTCATTGTGATCAGAGTCTATATTTGATGACAGGTGAGCCTTACAATCCAGTATCTGATTTAGGAATCTCCTCTTGTGATTGTTGAACAGAGTATTCAATATTGCTAGCTGAAATTTATTGCAGAACTCAGTTAGTCTTTGTCCTCTCTCACTCATCGTTCCAAGTCCATATTCTCCTGTAACCTTTACTCCTTACCCTACAACTGCATTCCAGTCCCCAGTGGCTATTAGATCTTCATCTCCCTTCACGTACTGTGATACTCTTTCAGTATCGTCATATATTTTCTCTATCTCTTCATCTTCAGCTTTCGACATCGGCATGTATACCTGAACTATCGTTATCGGTGTCGGTTTGCTGCCGATTCTGATAAGAACATCCCCACTCTCTGCCCTACCGACCTACTCGTAACAAATCGGCGGCCGCTGTGGCCGTGCGGTTCAGGCGCTTCAGTCTGGAACCGCGCTGCTGCTACGGTCGCAGGTTCGAAGCCTGCCTCGGGCATGGATGTGTGTGATGTCCTTAGGTTAGTTAGGTTTAATTAGTTTTAAATCTAGGGGACTGATGACCTCAGATGTCCCATAGTCCTTAGAGCCATTTGAACCATAACGAATCCTACTGCTTTTATACCTTATTCCGCTGCTTTTAATATTTCTCTATACTCATTTGACCATAAATCCTTGTCTTCCTTCACTTTCACTTTACTCACCCCTACTGTATCTAGACTGGGCTTTTGCATTTCCTTTTCAGTTTTCTAGCATTTCTACCACGTTCAAACTCTTGACATTCCACAGCCCGACTAGTTGAACGCTATCCTTTCGTTGATCATTCAAACTTTTGATCATGGTCACCACCCCCTTGGCAGTCCCCTTCCGGAGATCCGAATGGTAGCTATTCCGGAATCTTTCGGAGTTACCTTCCATGTGCGTATGTTTTTCTTTCCGACTTCTGCGATTGCCTTTTTTAGAGATGTCCATTCCTCTTCAACGGTACTGCCTACTGAGCTGTTAATTATTGCTGTATCCATATCCTAAGAGAACCTCAAGCGTAGCTCGTCATTCTTTGGTACTCCGGTATCCCATTTTTTTATATATTGATTCTTCCTGACTAATCTCTTAAACTTCAGCCTACCCTTCATCATTACTACATTGTGATCTTTGTATTTGGTTTATGATGATTAAAACGGAAGACGTCGCTCCTTATCGGCTTAGAATTAGCAAATGAAAATAAATACGTCTGTTCTCAAAAAGGACCCTCCATCTCAAGGATTCTAACACGATGTTAAGTGGCAGGCAGCTTTATGTGCGCCGAAAAAAGAAACTTTCTGTACATATAAGTACAGCGTTGCAAAACCGCCCGTTTTGTACCGAAAATGTTACAATACATGTTTTCTTATTGACCATATGCAAGGATTCGCGCTGTAATGCACAGTACTCGATTAGCAAGTTTTCACTAATAGTATTTTTCACGTTGCTCGTGGACTGTCCATGCGTCATATTAGATCAGTTTTGTGGCAGAATTGACTAGCTTTTAACAAATAGAGCTTTGCAGGTCACTCTTAACAGACAGAAATCTTCAGACGTAAAAGTAATTTTGGGCATAATGCAATGGAGTGTTACAGGGCCGTCGCTATACACGTGCTATACAACGAACCTAATGGAAAAACCGGAGTCTCGTTGAAGCTATAACTGATAATCGTAGACTGTGCTGTCACGTAAAACGTGTGTATTTGATTCAAATTTGTACTTGTACTGAAGAGTACCAAGCGTTTCCATCTACGTAACATTCACTGGATGTCCGTGATGTTTAATAAACTTGAATACGGCCCATTAAAGAAGACTATGATTTCAAGCAACTGATAACTCGAATCTAGGCAAGCATGTAGGAGAAGGTTGCACAATAATTTACTTCATGGTGCACCTCCGTAACTTAATTTCTTTGAAGACAACACCGCGTTTCATTTCCATAAATCTTTCATGGTAGGCCTGCGTTGGAGGAAAGAAATCGGAAAACGTGGTATGAAAATCATTTTAGAAAAAAAAAATGGTTCAAATGGCTCTGAGCACTATGGGACTCAACATCTTAGGTCATAAGTCCCCTAGAACTTAGAACTACTTAAACCTAACTAACCTAAGGACATCACACACACCCATGCCCGAGGCAGGATTCGAACCTGCGACCGTAGCAGTCCCGCGGTTCCGGACTGCAGCGCCAGAACCGCACGGCCACCGCGGCCGGCCATTTTAGAAAGGTAAAAGGTTTCTTTATTGGTGAAGTGTTGACGATTTATTCAAAACAATTATCATTGCTACAAAAAACACTTCAGAAACACGTGTTAACAAAATAACCAGGTCACAAACGAAGTTATGCGGTCAGTTCTTCTTCGGAACTAGCTACTAAATTGAAGGTCTCTACAACCATTTCAAAGTTTATTTCAGAGAAGACGTTAATTATTTTGTAAAAGGAACGGCCTCGTGTTTGAGACACTAACATTAAAAATCACGTGGCGTGATTCATTTTGTACCCAAGCATTCGTACAGTGAATACCACAATCAGCTCCCAGAAAGCAAGAAGTTAACAGAGGTAGCGGCGAGTGCTAACATATCAAAGGCGTGTGGTCGCAAAAAACTGTCGATACTCATGGGTTACATAATTCCACGCTCCACAAAGTGTATAGCGACTGCAACCGAAACCTAAGAGAATTCAAACATATAGGTACTGACGGACAAAGAAAATGGCATCAAATTCAATGTTTCATCAGTTGTAATACGTTCGCACGGCCTTCACCACGGGATTCATCAGGTAATAGATAACCAAACCAACAGATAGGGAGTTCAAACTCTGTAATGTTTCGGACAGATAGGGAGTTCAAACTGTGTAATGTTTCGGACAAAGTTTACATATGGCAGCAATTCGTGAGGAACTAAATACGTACCATCAGTTTTCACTCAATACGCGAAATTAAACATATAAATCAGAAAGAAAGGGAATCACCAAACTTTTCAATAAAATAATGAAGCTGAAAGAAATGGATTAACACTCCTACAAATTAACATGTCACATTAAAATAATTTCTCGACTAGACAAGACCGTTCAGGACAGAACATATGGCCACTTACCAATTCGCAGTATGAGCGATGAAAGAAGCGCGTGGTCGAAACGGCTACTATCTTGAACAGGTGGAGAGGAGATAATCCCATAAAGTGTGACCAACCACAAGTCTGTGACAACCGGATCTAGTATTTATCTTTGACACTGCCTATTTTTTCTCCACTCCCTGGTGTACATCTCCTTCAGGTTAAGTTGGTTAGGCCTACTCGCCATTCGTGTCGATGCCAGGGGAAACACATGAAATGCACACAGACACGTTTTATTCATTGATAATAATTTTAGGGTAAATGTAAGAATGGGAAGGACACATCCAAGTGAAATAAGTTAACGAACCATGTCACCCATTCCCCAGAGGACGGTTAATACTGTAACAAAGTAATGTGCACCCTGGATTCAGCACTGTGAGCCCGCTAGAGGCGTTCTAGATGCGAGGTTTAGAAAACAAATCTGATTCACCAGTTTCAGCTGTGCAAGGATTGTTGTATAGAGAGAAGTCACAACGCTACGAAATTGTAGCAGAATGCAGGAAGGCTTGCAGAGGATCAGTGTTCAGTGAAGATACTGATAGATGACTATTTATTCGCACTGACGCGACTTGAAAACCGAGAAGATTTTACTCAGACTTGCTGCCGCGAAAGTCTCCGAGGACGCAGACCCTCAACATTAACCAAAACAGGGTGTTGCAACTGTCCCTGATATTTCATTTATGCAACCATATGTGACAGGACGACACCGATGGTCATTTCGCTCTGGAAATGTGAAGCACATTGTCGAAATATCGCTGAATAACTCGTGAAGTATACGAAGACATCCTACACGTATTGTACAAATTTCGTTTATGGAACTACTTTAGCGCATTAACTTGGCGAGACACGTATTAACGTTCTCATTGGGTGATATAGTGGAAAGTTGCTACTTCCACGTTTACCATTTTGATATCTCCTATTAATTACGCTATTTCAGATGGTGAAACAGAGGGCAACGTGTCCGAACGATTTAGGAAAGATTAAGAACTATAAAGTAAGTAAACGTACAGAGATATCCAAATCCTGAGCGACTAGGCTGCTAATTACAGATAGAAAGATTAGAGATCCTTGGATAAGTAAAATACACTCATGCTCATAAATTAAGGATACTTGCAGAATGTGGTGCCCCACAACGTGGCACTACACAAAACTGGCGCTAATAGCATAGACATATAGGGAACACACACGACACAGATCTGTAAGTCCACGGTATTGGTGATAAGTTGACAAAACCGTCCCGAAACACATGTGCTACAAAACGCCATTGTTTCCTGCCCATCTATCCCGACATCAATATGGGATATTATCACCATGCACACGTACATAGGCCTCACAACGGGTTGGCATACTCTGGATCAGGTTGTCGAGCAGCTGCTGGATTATAGCCTCCCATTCTTGCACCATTGCCTGTCGGAGCTCCTGAAGTGTCCTAGGCGTTTGAAGATGTGCAGCGATACGTCGACCGAGAGCATCCCAGACGTGTTGGATGGGGTTTAGGTCTGGAGAACAGGCAGGCCACTCCATTCGCCTGATATCTTCTGTTTCAAGGTACTGCTCCACAATGGCATCTCGGTGGGGACGTGCGTTGTTATCCACCAGGAGGAACATGGAACACATTGCACCCCCGAAAAGGCGGACATACTGGTGAAAAATGACGTCCTGATACGCCTGACCTGTTACAGTTCCTCGGTCAAAGACATGCAGGGGTGTACGTGCACCAATCATAATCCCATCCCACACCATCAAACCACGACCTCCATACAGGTCTCTTTCAAGGACATTAAGGGGTTGGTGTCTGGTTCATGGTTCACGCCAGATGAAAACCCGGCGAGAATCACTGTTCAGACTGTATCTGGACTCGACCGTGAACATAACCTGGAACCACTGTTCCAATGATCATATACTGTGTTTTTGATACCAGGCTTTACGTGCTCTCCTGTGACCAAGGGTCAGCGGAATGCACCTTGCAGGTCTCCAGGCGAATAAACCATGTCTTTTCAGTCGTCTGTAGACTGTGTGTTTGGAGACAACTGTTCCAGTGGCTGCAGTAAGGTCCCGAGCAAGGCTACCTGCAATACTCCGTGGCTGTCTGCGGGCACTGATGGTGAGATATCGGTCTTCTTGTGGTGTTGCACAATGTGGACGTCCCGTACTGTAGCGCCTGGACACGTTTCCTGTCTGCTGGAATAGTTGCCATAATCTTTAGATTACACTTCGTGGCACACGGAGGGCCCGTGCTACGACCTGTTGTGTTTGACCAGCCTCCAGCCGCCCTAGTATCCTACCCCTCATAACCTCAATATGTGTTCTTTAAGCCATTCTCAAAACACAGTCACCATTAGCACGTCTGAAAACGTCTGCACAGTTAGTCGCTGCACCGTACTCTGACATGCACCAACACACCTCTGCGTATGTGGACTGCTGCCAGCGCTACCGTGCGACGACCGCAGGTCAAATGCATGGCATGGCTATACCCCGAGGTGATTTAAACCCGCAAACCGCCCACCACAGCGTTGTTTTACCATGTACCAGCATTATCTTTAATTTATGAGTATGAGTGTATATCTTACTCGAAAAATATGTTGTGTAACTCATGAACAGTCCTCACTTGTATATTTTACGATATTGTTAGCACTACTGATAACATCTTCCCCCATAAACCATGGACCTTGCCGTTGGTGGGGAGGCTTGCGTGCCTCAGCGATACAGATGGCCGTACCGTAGGTACAACCGCAACGGAGGGGTATCTGTTGAGAGAGCAGACAAACATGTGGTTCCTGAAGAGAGGCAGCAGCCTTTTCAGTAGTTGCAGTGGCAATAGTCTGGATGATTGACTGATCTGGCCTTGTAACATTAACCAAAACGGCCTTGCTATGCTGGTACTGCGAACGGCAGAAAGCAAGGGGAAACTACAGCCGTAATTTTTCCCGAGGACATGCAGCTTTACTGTATGATTAAATGATGATGGCGTCCTCTTGGGTAAAATATTCCGGAGGTAAAATAGTCCCCCATTCGGATCTCCGGGCGGGGACTACTCAAGAGGACGTCGTTATCAGGAGAAAGAAAACTGGCATTCTACGGATCGGAGCGTGGAATGTCAGATCCCTTAATCGGGCAGGTAGGTTAGAAAATTTAAAAAGGGAAATGGATAGGTTAAAGTTAGATATAGTGGGAATTAGTGAAGTTCGGTGGCAGGAGGAACAAGACTTTTGGTCAGGTGATTACAGGGTTATAAATACAAAATCAAATAGGGGTAATGCAGGAGTAGGTTTAATAATGAATAAAAAAATAGGAGTGCGGGTTAGCTACTACAAACAGCATAGTGAACGCATTATTGTGGCCAAGATAGACACAAAGCCCATGCCTACTACAGTAGTACAAGTTTATATGCCAACTAGCTCTGCAGATGATGAAGAAATTGATGAAATGTGTGACGAGATAAAAGAAATTATTCAGGTAGTGAAGGGAGACGAAAATTTAATAGTCATGGGTGACTGGAATTCGTCAGTAGGAAAAGGAAGAGAAGGAAACATAGTAGGTGAATATGGATTGGGGGGAAGAAATGAAAGAGGAAGCCGCCTTGTAGAATTTTGCACACAGCATAACTTAATCATAGCTAACACTTGGTTCAAGAATCATAAAAGAAGGTTGTATACCTGGAAGAATCCTGGAGATACTAATAGGTATCAGATAGATTATATAATGGTAAGACAGAGATTTAGGAACCAGGTTTTAAATTGTAAGACATTTCCAGGGGCAGATGTGGATTCTGACCACAATCTATTGGTTATGAACTGCAGATTGAAACTGAAGAAACTGCAAAAAGGTGGGAATTTAAGGAGATGGGACCTGGATAAACTGAAAGAACCAGACGTTGTAGAGAGTTTCAGGGAGAGCATAAGGGAACAATTGACAGGAATGGGGGAAAGAAATACAGTAGAAGAAGAATGGGTAGCTCTGAGGGATGAAGTAGTGAAGGTAGCAGAGGATCAAGTAGGTGAAAAGACGAGGGCTAATAGAAATCCTTGGGTAACACAAGAAATATTGAATTTAATTGATGAAAGGAGAAAATATAAAAATGCAGTAAATGAAGCAGGCAAAAGGGAATACAAACGTCTCAAAAATGAGATCGTCAGAAAGTGCAAAATGGCTAAGCAGGGATGGCTAGAGGACAAATGTAAGGATGTAGAGGCTTGTCTCACTAGGGGTAAGATAGATACTGCCTACAGGAAAATTAAAGAGACCTTTGGAGAGAAGAAAACCACTTGTATGAATATCAAGAGCTCAGATGGCAACCCAGTTCTAAGCAAAGAAGGGAAGGCAGAAAGGTGGAAGGAGTATATAGAGGGTTTATACAAGGGCGATGTACTTGAGGACAATATTATGGAAATGGAAGAGGATGTAGATGAAGATGAAATGGGAGATAAGATACTGCGTGAAGAGTTTGACAGAGCACTGAAAGACCTGAGTCGAAACAAGGCCCCAGGAGTAGACAACATTCCATTAGAACTACTGATGGCCTTGGGAGAGCCAGTCATGACAAAACTCTACCATCTGGTAAGCAAGATGTATGAGACTGGCGAAATACCCACAGACTTCAAGAAGAATATAATAATTCCAATCCCAAAGAAAGCAGGTGTTGACAGATGTGAAAATTACCGAACTATCAGTTTAATAAGTCACAGATGCAAAATACTAACGCGAATTCTTTACAGACGAATGGAAAAACTGGTAGAAGCGGACCTCTGGGAAGATCAGTTTGGATTCCGTAGAAACGTTGGAACACGTGAGGCAATATTAACCTTACGACTTATCTTAGAAGAAAGATTAAGAAAAGGCAAACCTACGTTTCTAGCATTTGTAGACTTAGAGATAGCTTTTGACAACGTTAACTGGAATACTCTCTTTCAAATTCTGAAGGTGGAAGGGGTAAAATACAGGGAGCGAAAGGCTATTTACAATTTGTACAGAAACCAGATGGCAGTTATAAGAGTCGAGGGGAATGAAAGGGAAGCAGTGGTTGGGAAAGGAGTGAGACAGGGTTGTAGCCTCTCCCCGATGTTATTCAATCTGTATATTGAGCAAGCAGTAAAGGAAACAAAAGAAAAATTCGGAGTAGGTATTAAAATTCATGGAGAAGAAGTAAAAACTTTGAGGTTCGCCGATGACATTGTAATTCTGTCAGAGACAGCAAAGGACTTGGAAGAGCAGTTGAACGGAATGGACAGTGTCTTGAAAGGAGGATATAAGATGAACATCAACAAAAGCAAAACGAGGATAATGGAATGTAGTCAAATTAAATCGGGTGATGCTGAGGGGCTTAGATTAGGAAATGAGACACTTAAAGTAGTAACGGAGTTTTGCTATTTAGGGAGTAAAATAACTGATGATGGTCGAAGTAGAGAGGATATAAAATGTAGACTGGCAATGGCAAGGAAAGCGTTTCTGAAGAATAGAAATTTGTTAACATCGAGTATAGATTTAAGTGTCAGGAAGTCGTTTCTGAAAGTATTTGTATGGAGTGTAGCCATGTATGGAAGTGAAACATGGACGATAACCAGTTTGGACAAGAAGAGAATAGAAGCTTTCGAAATGTGGTGCTACAGAAGAATTCTGAAGATAAGGTGGGTAGATCACGTAACTAATGAGGAGGTATTGAATAGGATTGGGGAGAAGAGAAGTTTGTGGCACAACTTGACTAGAAGAAGGGATCGGTTGGTAGGACATGTTTTGAGGCATCAAGGGATCACAAATTTAGCATTGGAGGGCAGCGTGGAGGGTAAAAATCGTAGAGGGAGACCAAGAGATCAATACACTGAGCAGATTCAGAAGGATGTAGGTTGCAGTAGGTACTGGGAGATGAAGAAGCTTGCACAGGATAGAGTAGCATGGAGAGCTGCATCAAACCAGTCTCAGGACTGAAGACCACAACAACAACAACAACAACAACAACAACTGATAACATTCGCCCAAAGATCTTAAAGGGAACTTACGTCGATTACTTGGCTGCTGCCTGTCTTGATTCTGATCCTGCTACAGACATAGAGCGGGTTGCACAAAATGACATCGGCGTGAATCAACCAGATATCTTTCCGTCCTGAGCCATTAGTGTTCTGACTGGTTTTATGCGCCCTACAACGAATTTCTCTACTGTGCCAACTTTGCATCTGTGTGTAGCACTTGCAACAAACTCTTCAATTATTTTCTTCTGTTATTCCAATCTCTGCCATCCTCTACCGCTTTTGCCCTCTGCAACTCCCTGTAATACCACACAAGTTATTCCCTGATGTCTTAACAGATGTCCTATCATGCTCTCTCTTTTTCTTGTCAGTTTTTACAGTATATTAATTTCCTCCCCGACTCTGCGGAGTACCTCATCATTATTTGCATTAACAGTATACCTAATTTTCAACATTCTTTTGTAGTACCACATTTCAGACGCTTCTGTTCCCTTCTGTTCCGGTTTTTCCGTAGTCCACGTTTCACTACCACACAATGCTGTGTTCCAAATATACATTCCCAGAAATTTCTTCCTCAGTTTAAGGCCTATGTTTGGTACTAACTGACTTCTCTTGCTCAGGAATTCACTTTCTGCCAGTCCTGGTCTTGTCTTTATGTCTCCGTGCTCTGTCCGCCATGGGTCATTTTGACGCCTAGGTAGTAGAATTCCTTAGCTTCGTCTACTTCTGATCCCCAATTCTTATGTTACGTTTCTCACTATTCTCATCTTTGTTGGTTCTTGTTACTGTCGCCTTTCTTCGATTTCCTCTCAATCGATATTCTTTACTCACTAGATTGGTCATTCCATCCAACAGATCCTGTAATTCTTCTTCACTTTCACTCAGGATAATAATGACATCAGCGAATCTTATCAGTGATGTCCTTTCACCTTCAGTTTTTATCCCACTCTTGCACCATTCCTTCATTTCCATCATTGCTTCTTCTACTTACAGATTGAACAGTTGGGAACAAAGACTAAATCCCTGTCCTACACCCTTTTTAAGCCGAGCAGTTCGTTCTTGACCACCCTGTCTTAGCGTTATCCCTTGGGTTTTGTACATAGTGTATATTACCCGTCTATATCTTTAGCATACCCTTTTTTTCTCAGAATTTCGAACAATTTCCACCGTTTTACATAGCCGAACGCTTCTTCCAGGTTGACAAATCCTATGACTTTTCTTCAGTTTTCCTTCCATTATTAATCGCAACGACAGAACAGTCTCTTTCGTGTCTTTCTCTTTCATAAATTCAAATTGATCGTCAGCTAACACAACCTCAGTCTTCCTCTCCATTCTTCTGTATATAATTCTTGTCAGAAACTTGGATGCATGATCTGTTAAAATAATTGTGAGACAATTCCACCCTTGTTGGCTCTTGTTATCTTCGGAATTGTGTGGATGAGGTTTTTCCGTAAACTGATGATATACAATTACATTTTACCGAAATTCTGCCATCATACTACACACCAACGTGAACAATTGATTTGTTGCCACTTCCTCTAATTATTTTACACATTCGAATGGAATATTATCAACCTCTTCTGCCTTATTTGATCTTACGTCGCTCAAAGCTCCTTTACACTCTGAATGTAATGCTGGATCCCCTCTCTTCCCTGTCGACTTCGGTTTCTTCTTCTATCAAGTCTTCAGTTTAGTCCCCATAGAGGTCTTGAGTGTACACTGCCACCTACCCGCTCTCTCCTCAGCATTTAACAGAGGAATTCCCGTTGCATTCTTAATGGTACCGGCCTTGCTTTTAATTTAACCGAAGCTTGTTTTGGCTTTTCTACATGCTGAGTCTGTCCATCCAACAATCAAATATTTTTCGATTGCTTCATATTTTGTCATGCAGCCTTTTCGCTTTATTTTTCCCACATTTTATATTTATTTCGTTCCTAAATGACTTATATTTGTGTATTCCTGAATGTCTCTGCAAATAGTGGTGCTCCCTTCTATCGTCTATTAACTATTTCCTCCGTTGTCCATGGTTTCTTCGCTGTTATCTTCCTTGTACCTTCATTTCCTTTCCAACCTCCGAGATTACCCTTTTTAGAGATTTCCAGACTTCTTCGACTGATGTGCCTCCTGGCCTATTCATTAACCCAGTTTCTATAGCATGTGAGAAATTCAAGTATTTGTTTCCTTTTTCTAGAACTTCCGTATCCAGCTTCATGAGCTCCCTACCTGAGGAAGTTCGACCGCCGAGTTGCAAGTGTGTTGAGTTGACGCCACGTTGGTCGACTTGCGTATCGATGATGTAATAGTAATACAGACAACGCCACACCAAATAACTCGTGGCCACTGCAGGACTGTCAGACGCACTGTCCAATCACCTAAGGAGGCGGACTTTATGGGGTGATTCTTCCTCACTAGCCTCAAAACTTGCAATGTCTGATTTCGGAATTTCTACCTGTCTATGAAGTATTCCAACTGGAAACTTCCCGTTTCACCCAGCCTTCTCCAAGTATACCTCCTCCTCTTCTGATTCTGTAACAGTGTATTCGCTGTTAGTAACTGATGTATATGTTGTAGAACTAAATTAGCTTTTCTCCTCTCTCTTTCCTATTACCAAGCCCATATTCCCCTGTAACCTTATCCTCTACTATCTCCCATGCAACTGCATTCCAAACTTCCAAGCTGTGTTTTTACCGCCACCTTGTTACCACTGCACAATGAAGTTGATTGTGATGACGTGATTTAAATGCTCGTAGCGAGACTACTTGTTCTTCTCCCTTTACGTACTGAATTACCCATTCAATATCCTCATATACTTCCTCTACTCTTCATCTTGTGCTTGCAACGTCGGCATCTATACCTGAACAATTATTGTCGGTGTTGGTTTGCTGTCGATTCTGATAAGAACAACGTTCCACTGGACTGTCCACAGTAACTCACTCTCTCTGTCCTATCTTCCTATTCATAACGAATCCTACTCCCGTTATACCAGTTTCTGCTGCTGTTGGTATTACGCTATCATCGTCTGACTAGAAGTCCGTATCTTCTTTCCATTTCACTTCATTGATCTCCGCCATATCCAGACACAGCCTCTGAATTTCTCTTTTCAGATTTTCTATCTTCCCTACCAGGATAAAAATTATGAAATTCCACGGCCCTACTCGTAGAAAGTTACCCTTTCACCGGTTATGTAATTTTTTCCTCATGATCACCTCCCCTTTGGCAGTCCACTCATGGATGTCCCAATACAGGACTATTCCTGAATCTTTTGGCAATGGATAAATACCTGTATAACGTGTAAATAGGTGAAAGACACGAAACGTATGTTCACACGCTTAACTAACAGGTACTGGAAGCCGTGACATTCATTAAATATCTGGGACAACACATACGGAGAGGTTTAAACTGGAACGATCACATAAAATAAACGGGAGCAATTCCATATGCCAGATTGAGATACATTGAATGTATTTTCAGAAAGCGTTGTCCATCGATGACGGAGGTACTTACAAAACCTCTTCCGACTGATACTCCAAGATTGCTCGTCAGTCTGGTACAGAGAACTATGAGAGATCTACAGAGACTTGGAAGGCAGTCGTTGTGCTGATGGTGCAGTTTACTGTTGAAATTCGTGAGCATACTTCCTCTTATATGTTGCAAATATCCTATGAAGGTAAAATTGGTAACATTTGAGCGTACATGGTTTCTTATCAACATATGCTCTTCACGCGCACCATGCGCTACTGGAATAGGAAAAGTGGGAAGTGTCACTCGAACGCCATGTACTGTCCTCCAGACATCTTAAGGTGGCTTGAGGAGCTGTAGATGTAAGACGTGAAATCTTCGCTGTCCAGTCACATGAATGTGACCACCGACTGTGTTCGACCTCAAATTGCAATAACCACTCACAGACGGCAGATAGCAGCACGAGCAGTGGAGGATACATAAAATGTGTCGGGGGAATGCGAAAAACAGTGAAGTTGTTGATGTAATGCGGAAACGAAGCGGTTTGCCTGATGTCCAAAACGGTATGGTCATTGGTTTTCGGGCCAAGTGTGAAAGCATTTCCGAAACAGCCACGTTTTTAAACTTGGTTAAAGTATACCGTGTATGGTGAAATGGCGTTCTCCGAAACTGGCGACGAGTCAACTGTTGCGCGGCACGAGCCGTAGATGACAGGGGTGAATGATGGCTGCGGACGTGGTTATGGGCGAATAAACGTGCAACTGCTGAGCAACTCACTGTCTCGATGAACCAAGGGGCTACCAATAGACCTTTCATCGGAAGTTGCTGCTTATGGACTTTCGCAGCAGCAGCAGCAGCATGGTCAAGAAGCATCCGTGCTGACTGTGTTAATCGGCGACGAAACTTAGAATTTGCATGCCATTACTGCATCTGGACGTCCACTGAGTGGCGAGAGTTGGCCATTTCAGATAACTCACGTTTTGTGATCCATCGTACAGGTGGTCGTTGGCGAATAGAGCTCTGCAGCAATCGTCGTAAGGGTCAAGGCCGAAGGAATGAATGTCTTCATATACGGCGTGAAACGTCTGAAAGCAAAGAACCTTTCCCTGCAGGAGGACGGAGCGTTATGGTGTGGGGAATGTTATCGCCGTATTCCCTCAGTGACCTCATCACTATAAAGGCACAATAGATCAACACAACTAAGCATCTCTTTCCAGGCGGAGCCCAGCGGATTTGTGTCGAGGTCCGGTGAGCCGGCCAGTCTGTGGATGATTTTTAGGCGGTTTTCCATCTGCTTCGGCAAATGCGGGCTGGTTCCCCTTATTCCGCCTCAGTTACCGTATGTCGGCGATTGCTGCGCAAACAAGTTTTCCACCTACGGGTACACCACCATTACTCTACCACGCAAACATAGACGTTCCCTGGGGGGGTCCACCGGGGGCCGAACCGCACAATAACCCTGGGTTCGGTGTGGGGCGGCGGAGGGTTGAAGTGGACTGCGGTAGTCGTCGTGGGGTTGTGGACCACTGCGGTTGCGGTGGGGACGGAGCCTGTCCGTCGTTTCTAGGTCCCCGGTTCACGTAACATAACATAACATAAGCATCTCTTCCTAGGGAACGTGTCCATGACTATACGCAATTTGTTTCTCTGCGGTGCGATGTCCTCTATCATTAGGACAACGCAATGTTTCACACAGTTTGTAGTCTACATTCGTAGTTCGAAGAGCACCACTGTACTCCCATGGCAACCAAACTACCCGTATTTAAACCCGATCGATAATCAGTGGAACCGCCTCGATCGGGCTGTTCACACTGTGGAACCGAGAACATTAGCGCAGTTGGCTACGGCTCTGGAGTCCGTATGGTTCCATATCTCTGTCGGTACGTTTAAGAACCTCATTCACGCTTTTCCTGCACGTCTCGCAGTAGTCCGTGCTGCGAAAGGTGGTTATGCAGGCTTTTGACAGATGGTCACATTAATGTTATTGGACAGTTTAGCACTCAGTTGGTATTTAGAATTAGGACCCGGACCCTGTTAGGGTAACTTGACTCATACAGTGGCGGTGCGGATACAATTGTGTCGAAATGCTCAAAAATTACATGCATTGATCAGTGATCTATTTACGTGACTGATAGATGGCTCTTCATTCCATTACCAATTGTCCCGGAGCACAACATTTGCGAATCTCACCTCATCCATACGAGGCTGTAATGGCTTGGAACTATAGCCTCACAACCACAACGCAATGCATACGGTCTGACAGCTGACGAATGACTGTCCTAAGTTACCGCTTGTCAGCGCCCTCCACCTCTTCATTTGGCGCGCTGTTGCCTCCCTTACACAGACGGACTTCCCTCCAGCCTTTCCCACTCGATCGTTACAATTCTATCAACCCCATAAATGTATCAATAAACTACATAAGATTTTGCAATTTATAATACAACATGTAACTACAGTACTCTGACGTCAATTTGAAGTAGGATTTTGGAACATGTACTGTGTGCAGAGGATCTGTTGATTAGCACGGATTCAGAAAATATCGTTCTTGTGAAACACAACTAGCACTTTATTTTAACAAGTGCTAATCACAGACAATCTCAAATTGATTCCATATTTCTACATTTCCAAAAGGCTTTTGATATAGTTCCTCAGAAGTGGCTTATAATCAAGTAGCGTGCCTCTGGAGTATCATCTCAGTACGACCACTGATTCAAGATTTTCTGCCGGAAAGGTCACAGGTGCTAGAGCACTGGGGCACTGCTGTCCCATATGGGACTGACAGAGGACATCGGGAGAGCTCAAAGAACGGCAACTCATTATGAAGGATCGTAAAACAGTGAAGACTTGGGATGGTAGTAATTAAAGCAAAGTTGTTTTCTGTTGCTGCGAGAACTTTTCACGAAATTCCTATCTCCAACGGTCTCCTGCGATTGCGAACATATTTTTAAGAGAGTTGAATAGTAGAGAGATAGTGCGAAAGTGGTTCTATGAGCACTCTGCCAGGCGTTTTCACGTAGATGTCGATGTAGATGCAGACCATGAACACCAGCAGTACCGTCCGCGTTGTTGCCGTTTCGTTTTCCTTCCTTGTAACCTCTGTTTTTTTATGTCACCATTTGAAGGAGGAGGTAACAGCACAGCTTAAATTTCTGCGTGTAGAACAAAATAACAGCTAACTTCATTTACGAGTCACAGGAAATTACCAACGGGCAGTGTGACTGGCAAACCACATGCGACTGGTGATTCGTCGTTCTGACTTACCATAATTAATCACGCAAACCAGGAGGCAACGAGAAATCTGTGAGACACCGTAATACGTCGATATTCGGAACAAAACTGCAATATAGGTATTAACAAGGTCTGCACAAAATTCCAGTAAAGTATTGTTTATAAGTAAGTTAAAATTGCGAGTGATATGAAGTGTGGGGATCGAAGTGTGGGAGAAGTTCAGCTTTAAAATGCAGCTCCGCAGTTGGGGCCCTGAGCACGCACGCTCGTTGCAGTAAAGTCGCTGGGAAGGTGTCCGTATTACAGAGGGTTAACGCGCCGGCCGAGCGCGACACGGCCACGCAAGCAGTCTGTTACACGAGCGCATCTGTCCGCTGGGTGGCTTGTCGCTTGTCTCTGCCACGACCTCCTCAGGCACCAAGTACGTAGTTCCGATAATACCTGGAACATTCTCACCTGCCAGATTGCTGGAACGTGAAATAGGGCATACTCTCACAAAGAGAGGCCGCATACTGCTATACGGGCATATCGGCCACTATTGGCACAGTAGTCAGCGCAACTCAAATTTTGAAAAGAAAAATATATTGTCAACCCTTATGACGCAGCGAGTCGTTAGAACACTAGGAAAAAAGGCAATTTTATACACTGAAGAGCGAAAGAAACTGGTACACCTGCGTAATATCGTGTAGGTCCCCGCCAGAACGCTGAAGTGTCCCAACGCGACGTGACGTGGAATCGACTAATGTCTGAAGTAGTGCTGGAAAGAATTGACACCATGAATATTACAGTGCTGTCCATAAATTCGTAAGACTACGAGGGGCTGGAGATCTCTTGTGAACAGCGCGTTGCAAGGTATCCCAGATATGTTCAATAACGTTCAATTCTGGGGCGTTTGGTGGCCATCGGAAGTGTTTAAACTTAGATAAGTGTTCCTGGAACCACTCTGTAGAAATTATGGACGTGTGGTGTGTCGCATTGTCCTACTAGAATGGCCCAATTGATTAGACAGGTTCATTAGACAGGATGTTTACGCAGGTGTCACCTGTCAGAGTTGTATATAGACGTATCAGGGCTTCCATATCACTCCAACTGGACGCGCCCCACACCTTACAGAGCCTCCACCAGCTTGAATAGTCCTCTGGTGACATTCGCGGTCCATGGATTCATGAGGCCATCTCCATACTCGTACACGCGCATCCGCTCGATACAATTTGAAACGAGACTCGTCCGACTAGGCAAAATGTTTCCAGTCATCAACAGTCCAATGTCGATGTTGACGAGTCCAGGCGAGGAGTAAAGCTTTGTGTCGTGCAGTCATCAAGGGTACGCCAGTGGGCCTTCGAAAGCCCATATCGATGATGTTCCGTTGAATGGTTCGCCCGCTGACACTTGGTTATGGCCCATCATTGAAATCTGCAGAAATTCGCGGTAGGGTTGCACTTCTGACACGTTGAACGATTGTCTTCATTCGTCGTTGATCCTATTCTTGCAGGTTCTTTTTCCGGCCGCAGCGACGTCGGAAATTTGATGTTTTATTGGATTGCTGATATTCACGGTACGCTCGTGAAATGGTCGTGAGGGAATATCCCTACTTCATTGCTAGCTCGGAGATGCTGTGTGCCATCGCTCGTGCGCCGAATACAACACCACGTTCAAACTCACTTGAATCTTGATAACCTGCCATTGTAGCAGCAGTAACAGATCTAACAACTGCGCCAGACACCTGTCGTCTTATACAGGCGTTTCCCACCATCGCGCCGTACTCTGCCTGCTTACACATCTCCTTATTTCAATAGGCATGGCTATACCAGTTTCTTTGGGGCTTCAGTGTATTTTCATACACTGCCCGACAAGTAAGTGAAACATCAGCAGACGAGGTCGAATGTCAGTCTTACTTCGCAGCCAACACACCATTGCATGCTATGTAAACGATAAGAGTTTCTATTCTTTGTGGCGTAGAGCAGTCACCAGAGCTCATTAGTGCTATTCGTGTGTTGTTACTAAAATTGGACGGGTACTTCAGGGACTTGGACAGCGGCAGATTTTGATGGGTCAGCACCAGACAATGTTTGAAAATGGCGTCATTGTGGATATCTGTTTGACCGACCGCTCTGTTCGTGTAATATCCATATTTGTGAGGCATTCGGAGTCGACAGTGGCTCGATGTTGGTCTGCATGCGAACGTGACTGCAGGCTTACTCGTTGAGCCGTAGTGGTTCTCTGGATATCGACACTTGCCCTCTGCTCTGATCTTTAGTCGTCGGTTGCGACTCGAGCGCGTGGTGTCGCGCTCTGGCGGAGAGAAAAGGGGTTGTTGGAGAGAGGTGAGAGCAGTACAGGCCTAGCTAGTAGCTCGCCAGGGATCCTACGTGCTTGGAGGCCGTTGACGGCTGTTGTTATGTGGACCTGGTTCACTTACCTGCCAAATGGAGAATTTGTGCTGACAGAAATGTTCTTACTTCGTTTTATTTGAACGTGTTTCCTGGCCTCTACATCTGCAGATGCATTTACCCTGTAGTTCCTTGAAGCGCAGGCTGTTTTTTGCTCCTTTAACTTTGAATTCATATTCATGAATTGTTGCGTGGGGCTGTTTTAAGATCCGTTAAGTTCAGAGTCACAGCTGCAAAATACTGACGCGAATTCTTTACAGACGAATGGAAAAACTGGTAGAAGCGGACCTCGGGGAAGATCAGTTTGGATTCCGTAGAAATGTTGGAACACGTGAAGCAATACTAACCTTACGACTTATCTTAGAAGAAAGATTAAGAAAAGGCAAACCTATGTTTCTAGCATTTGTAGACTTACAGAAAGCTCTCGACAATGTTAACTGGAATACTCTCTTTCAAATTCTGAAGGTGGCAGGGCTAAAATACAGGGAGCGAAAGGCTATTTACAATTTGTACACAAACCAGATGGCAGTTATAAGAGTCGAGGGGCATGAAAGGGAAGCAGTGGTTGGGAAAGGAGTGAGACAGGGTTGTAGCCTCTCCCCGATGTTATTCAATCTGTATATTGAGCAAGCAGTAAAGGAAACAAAAGAAAAATTCGGAGTAGGTATTAAAATTCATGGAGAAGAAGTAAAAACTTTGAGGTTCGCCGATGACATTGTAATTCTGTCAGAGACAGCAAAGGACTTGGAAGAGCAGTTGAACGGAATGGACAGTGTCTTGAAAGGAGGATATAAGATGAACATCAACAAAAGCAAAACGAGGATAATGGAATGTAGTCAAATTAAATCGGGTGATGCTGAGGGGATTAGATTAGGAAATGAGACACTTAAAGTAGTAAAGGAGTTTTGCTATTTAGGGAGTAAACTGATGATGGTCGAAGTAGAGAGGATATAAAATGTAGACTGGCAATGGCAAGGAAATCGTTTCTGAAGAAGTGAAATTTGTTAACATCGAGTATAGATTTAAGTGTCAGGAAGTCATTTCTGAAAGTATTTATATGGAGTGTAGCCATGTATGGAAGTGAAACATGGACGATAACCAGTTTGGACAAGAAGAGAATAGAAGCTTTCGAAATGTGGTGCTACAGAAGAATGCTGAAGATAAGTTGGGTAGATCACGTAACTAATGAGGAGGTATTGAATAGGATTGGGGAGAAGAGAAGTTTGTGGCACAACTTGACTAGAAGAAGGGATCGGTTGGTAGGACATGTTTTGAGGCATCAAGGGATCACAAATTTAGCATTGGAGGGCAGCGTGGAGGGTAAAAATCGTAGAGGGAGACCAAGAGATGAATACACTAAGCAGATTCAGAAGGATGTAGGTTTCAGTAGGTACTGGGAGATGAAGAAGATTGCACAAGATAGAGTAGCATGGAGAGCTGCATCAAACCAGTCTCAGGACTGAAGACCACAACAACAACAACAACAAGTTCAGAGTGGTTCGGAATAGTTATTCGAGTTACCCACGTTAGGGCTGAAGTTGTTTCACTGGCATTATTACCTCAACAATTTGTCATTATTGTGGGTAATTTGTTTTTTTACCTTCTATCAGTACAGGCATAAAGTCTGTTCCAGGCAGCGCTGTGTATTGTCGGGCAGAGGTCATATTCGACAGCCTTTACATTCCGATAGATTTTTTTTTCTGTTTAGGTGCTACCTCTAAACCTGATAACCAATGACTGCAAGGCAGATTTATAATTGGATATTTCGTGAACTAGTTTTATGGAAAATTTTATGTACTTTTACCGCAAACTTTTTAAGATTTAAATTTACTTGGGCTACTCACTTGATTTGGCCTGGCCGCAGCGCCCCATGTGTGTCTAATTTATATTTTGTACATTCAGTTGGAATTATATCACCGTACTTAGGGGTTCATCGTGGTTTTATGAGCTTAATTCAGGTGATTTTGTGTGCTCTCGATCGTGGTCTCCGTAATTTAATGTTTACTTATATTTGGTCTGTACTCCACGTGTCTACGCCAACCTTGACCGCTTTGGGTCTTGTACGGCTACGTGCGCGCGTGAGCGTTCGAACCTGTTGGAGCCTCTGATTCCTGTTTCGCACGCTCGTAGGGTAGCCTTGGCCGGCTGTCAGGCGGTCGGGCTAGCGAGGCCGTAACTGTGGCTACAGTTCTGTGCAACGGTACACAGAATACGAGATAAGTTGTCTTTCTTTTGTATTACCCACAGGAGTCTTTGGCACAATTTTAAAGTGTTTGCTTTAATAGATTGCGCGCTGCAAGCGGCCAATAAATTGTGTGTTGAAGGAAAGAAACTTAATTTTGTATATTACCATACCTTCACATTGTATACTGAGACTGATATACTTCTTTTTTACTGTTGTTGTGTTTTTACATCTTTAACAGAAAAGGGCTCCAAAGGAGTGCTTTCCAAAAAATGTTGGCGGGCATGAACAGTTTCGCCCGTGGTGTTCACTATGCCCCCCTCTTGCCCCTACTAACTGCGATTATCACGAATTGTTCAAAATTATTTCAATACGCAGTAGTTGTGATCCCTCCTTTTATCTGAACCTAGTTCTTGCCCTTAATTGCCTTCATCTTGGTCCTTCAATGAGCGAATTATTATTAGTATGATTGGGCCACTTGGGCTTTGTTACCTGTTGTAAATAAATCTTACATACGTGTTGTCTGAATCATTTTCTTCGCTTCGTCAGAGATGGCGTTGTAATCGGAGGAATAGAAATGGCTAAACAATTGTAATTTACGACATGCTACTCAATGACCCTTGAATATCCAATGGCACGTGGGAACCCACCTCCATGCTGCGGAGGTAGGACAGGCCAGTATTTCATAACTTCTAATTGGAAACCCCATTCACAACGTTGTATTCCTCCGAATATCGAAATGGGAACTAATCGACGTGCCATCGCGGTCATCGCTCAAGGATAACGGTATTCTACTTTTCCAATTACAGTAAGTTTTCGAACGTAGTACTGCCATCTTCAATACACTTAGTGATTCGGTTTTCAAATGACAGAACGCAGGGCAGAATGATATCTGCGGGAATGTCAGCACAGGCGTTTCTGATGCGGTCGACTACGTCTTCCCGGCCTGGTGCCACTTGCTGATACACCTCATCTTTTAAATATCCCAACAGAAAGATATATGGCTAAGTCAAATCCGGTTACTTAACGGCCCAATTAATAGGGCCACCTCTGCCGATCCACCGACCAGTGTAAACACGGTCTAATACCTCCCAGCCGGCCGGTGGGGCCGTGCGGTTCTAGGTGCTTCAGTCTGGAACTGCGTGACCGCTACGGTCGCAGGTTCGAATCCTGCCTCGGGCATGGATGTGTGTGATGTCCTTAGGTTACTTAGGTTTAAGTAGTTCTAAGTTCTAGGGGACTTATGACCTCAGATGTTAAGTCTCATAGTGCTCAGAGCTATTTTTTTAATACCTCCCATGCTTCAATTGCGTTATGCGCTGGACAGCCGTCATACTGAAACTACATACGTTGTAAGTACCCAGAGCAACATCCTCCAATAGTACTGGTAGTTCCTATTCCTGAAATGTTCGATATTTGCGTCCATTCATCGTCCCGTCGGTAAAATATGGGCCAGTGAGTTTGTTCGCCATGATGTCACACCACACGTTAATCGACCAAGGACGTTAACGGTCAGCATCCCGTAACAAGTGGGGATTTTTTACTCTCCAGTAATGCATGTTACGCCAGTTAACGCTACCATGGTTTATGGATGTAGACTCATCGAAAAGTAGTACCTTGGCAAAGGACGTGGAGGTCATTTTCATTTTTTGACGTGTTCATTCACAAAATACTACCTGGTTGTGGAAATCGGCGCCATGGAGTCCTTGGTACAATGACACTTGGTACAGATACTTATGACACTACTTACCACACTGAAATGTTGCGACAACACTACCTATGTACATACCAGAATCGCGGTATAATAGCCGCGCGCTTATCCGTGGGTTGTGGTGCACCAGCACTAGGACTGCTATTTCATTACCTTCTCTTGTAACACGACTGCTTCGATTAATTCTGCCGGTCTGTAAGCTGCTATCATACATAAAGGCGGGAACGGTGTTCACAACATTGTAAATAAAAGAACGACAGCAAGCTTTCTCTAGAAAACGCTCGGCTTAGAAGGCAACAGCAGCCCCAACGTTTCTCCTACATTCTCTGTAAATCAGGATCATTTCAGTTTTTTTTCTTTTGTGGTTGCAAAATTCGTCGTCCACTTGCACGTCTGTTCTCCAAATGATGGTAGGTGTGTAGGCAATAAACACTGCGTAAGTATTGTGATGTTTAAAGTCGCTGACTGTTCTACGTCTGCACAATATGTGAGCTCCTGGCTCAGTGTTACGTTATGATGCGTCGTAGTTCTCTGCACGACCACGGTGGCCGTAGTCGCTGTTCGATGTATTAGAGGAGTAAACAGTTGCGAATGTGGTGTCCAATCAGAAGTTATGAAATACTGGCCTTTCCTACCCTCACAGCATGAGGATGGGATCCCACGTGCCTCTGGATATTCATTGGCCCTTGAGTAGCATGTCGTAAATTACGACTGTATACCCCTTTCTATTCCTCCGATTACAGCGCCATCTGTGGCGAAGCGAAGAAAATGTTTCAGACTACCCGTATGAAGATCTTGCCGAAGAACAGTAATCTGCAATAAAAAGACGGGGGTTCCCATTGAAGATATCAAAGTTGTCCCCCTCCCACGGTGGAGTGGCGGGTGAAGTGTGGGCGCGGAGGCAATGGTGTCGTACCAAGAGGCATAGACGACATGGATGAACGACGGCTTTGATTATGTGTGGGCGAACAGAAGTGCAGCTGTTGAACGACAGATCACCCATACGAGTCAAGGGGTTACCAACAGCATTTCGTCAACTGCCGTTCAGCGAACGTTGCTGCTCATGGGCATCGGAGCAAGCGCCTGTTTCATGCACCTGTACTGACTGGAGTTCATCGGCGACAGAGGTTGGAATTTACATGTTAATACAGTAAATGGACGTCCAATGAGTGGTGAAAGGTTTGGCGTGTAAGGCGTGGAACCTCTGAAAGCAGACTTCCTGCAACCTGGAGGAAGCGTTGTGACCTGGGGAATGTTTTATGGCATTTCCTTGGTAATCTGGTCATTCGACAAGGCAGACTTGATCAACAAAAGTTTTCATCTGTTCTTGGGGACTATGTCCATCCCGACGTACAGTTTGTTTTTCCTCGGCGTGATGGCGTCTCGAAACGTACGTGCGCGATTCTAGGAGCACCAAGATGAGTTTAGTGCGCTCCCCTGCAGCCAAACTCCCCGGATTTAAACCCAGACAGGACCCGTGGGTCAACCTCGATCGGGCTGTTCGCTTCATGGATCCTCAGCCAAGAAACCTAGTGCAGCTGGCCACGGCCCTGGAATCGGCATGGCTCCACATCCCTGCCGGTTCCTTCCAGAACCTCACTGGCTCTCTTCCTGCGTTCCCGTGACAAAAAAGGTGGCTATTCGAGCTTTTTACGTGGACACATTAATGCCGCTGTACCGGAAATGTCAGTATATTGAAAGCAAACAGAGGTGGACATGCCACTGACTGAAAATATATGTTAATTCGTCATTCTAAGAGATGTGACTTGATTCTAACGCGTGTATTCACTCAGTGCACTGCTCACTGAGTTGCTTAACAGTAATAACAACGGATATTGACCGAATAGAAAGAAACGCAGCAAATACTATCGCAGGTTTGTTTGGCCTGTAGCAGATGGTCACTGAGAAGCTTAAAAACCTCAACTGACAGATGCAGATGCCAACCATCTCTTGAAAGCCAACTTACAAAGTTGTGACGAATCTGGTAACATACTTCATCCCCCTAAAATTCTTTCCAGAGGTACGGCGAAGACGAAACAGAAGCAATTGTAGCGTGCCAACGGAGTCTGTTAAGCTTTTACACTCCCTGTGTTTCATACGTGAATGGGACTGGAAGAACTCCTCATAGGTGTTACAGTAGGAAACACCCTCTGCCATGCACTTGAGAGATGTCTGTAGAGTAGTAGATGTAGATTTTTTAATTTATTTATTAGGTTTTAGTGTTAACTGTGTAGGCAGAGAAATAATTAATTACGAATTTGTCTACAATACCTTATTTACTACGTAAGCATTGGAAATTACGTTACGACCAGTTATACTTCACAGTACACCTTGTATATTCATACATCCAACACCGTCCACGTACAGAATTACCCAAGTTGGATCCTTTGTGTCTGACTTATAACTGGATATCCGCTTCTTGCAGAAAAAAGGCAATACTGATATAGTGCGTTGTGGACAGACGTCAAAATATATTTGTCGCAGATGTTCGTTGGGAAGGCCCTGCTAAATTCTATTATCCCATGGTTGAGGTCCGCAATCTCCGTTTGGTGGTCTTCGCAGTACGGAGGCGGTTGACTACATCTTATATAGATGTGAAAGATGACACCCGTCAGCCATTACGATGCGCGCTATGGTACTCGTATGTCATCTAGAGAGCTCGATTTCGGAGAACCACATTTTTTTGCGGAATGCTCGGCTGTATTGCAACATAAGGTCTTCTTTTGGACTGTTGTGAGATCTTCCAAGTCTGTGACCATTCTTAAGGGACCTATTTCTTTACGGCGGAAAGAAAATCTGTATGCAGAAGGCAAACGTAGTGAGGTTCACCATCAGCCACACTTTGCTTCGCCAGATAATCCACCAACTCATTACATGAATAACAGAGTGTTATTTGAGCCATAATAACTGGACTCATTTGTGTTGGCTTCCACTCTGGTAGATTATGATTAAGTACATACGTCACAGTTACAGTGCAGTCCTAAAGCATCGACTGCACACCGACCAGCGCTGCGCCTCGAAAAGACATCAAGAAGGCCCTGACTCGCGCGCCAATCGAAAGAGAGGGCAGCGCCACACCTCCTGAAAGAGTTCAGCACCATCTGTCAATGCTGATTTAACCCAGCCGGCCATCGCTGGGCAGCCAGTTCGATCGCAGACATCGAGAGCATCAGTAATAATAGGAAGACGTTTTCTTAGCCTAAGTTCTGTGAGTAGTATTACACTGTCAAAGTAATTGCAAGTAGGAGGCAGAGGCAGCGACTTCGTAAAGAGAAGTTATGTTTACTTCCTTTTTTGAAAGAAAGTGTCCTTCTTATCAGAAAGAGTTTTGTACAGACAATTTTGGATTCCTGCTACCGGACATCGCAACTTATCTCCTTCCTTGAATGTGTGACTCCCAAAGTAGTTGAACAACAGTCCCAATGCTATTTTTCTAGGTTTTCTTGTGCAGATGTCGCCAAGCTGATGTATCGCATATCGAAGGACCTCCCTATCTGCTAGAACTTTGGTAGTCAAGATGCTGGCTTCTGTCGGAACAGCCCGAAATAGTGGATCCTTGCACAAGTAAGCAAAGCTAGTGCCCTCTCATGTTTTGGAGCCATCAGTGAATATTTTGATCGAGGGAGGCACGTCGATGCAGTCACATGGGAACTGCCACTAGGAAAGGTGAATGACGGATCAGACCCTCCGGGCTGATAGTTCGGTGCTCCTATTCCAAACTAAATGCAGGGGTCTCTTGGGATGAGAGATATCACGTATCACTGCTGTCTGTAACTTTCTACTAGAGATGCGCTCCTCCTTCGAATCCTATCGCCATATCCTTTGTTCTCAATGAAGTAGTGAAGCAGAGGATGAACTGTTTGCACTGCTGTACTGAGCATGAATTTCTCAGACAATAAATTCTTTCGCAATTGAAGGGGCATCTCCCTTGCCTCCACCAAAAGCGCGTTCACAGTTGTGGAATTCATTGTCCAAAGACAAATTCGTATGGCACGGTACTGCAGAGTATCGATCTTGCTTAGAAAAAATGTTGAGGCATTTCTTTGTAACATGCAGCCATAATCCAATATATAATGAACCATACTTCGGTAAAGAGTGTGTAGGACTGTAACATCAGCTCCCCACCATAAGCTGTATTCTGTTCCTACAATATTGAGTAGAAGTAGATTTAGGTGTCGATGTACAGCTTTTTCACCTTCATATTCTCTAAATAAAAACCAAGGACACAGAAAGAATATAAAAAAATGCATGCAACCTGCACAGAAGACAATTACGTGTCGTCAGCGGTCGTAAACACAAACAATGATTACCTTTTTCTTGACTACACAAAGAGAAATGACATACATTATTAATTTTGCTTTTCTTCGTAACGCGCAAGGTCTTAATTGTAGGTCTGCAGGTCTGCCGTGTTCGTGACCGATCTTAATTGTGAAACTAAGTATAAACTTTGGCGACGCGACAGTTCCGTAAATAAGTAAAACTTCGGTATATCTCTGGACTGTCACTTTTTCACTTACTCTTCAGAGGCAGAATAATACGAACTTGCAATAAGAAATTTAGCTACCACCTTTTCTGTATGCTGAAGGCATTTTATTAGGCCTAAACTTCTATCATGTAGCACATACCTGTATAATTATTCTTCAGTTAACAGTATAACTTTGGAAAATGGCGTGGGTGAACGGAAATCATAAGCTTCTAAATAATGCTAACAAACGCTCTAATAGACCATGTTAATATACTGTTCAGCACTAAAAGCAAAAATTCTCCCTAATATAACTGATTTTACTATTACACCTATAATGAGGAAAGGAAACGTCTTTTCTTTTAACTAAAGCATGGACGTGTAAGAAAGGAGCAGTTAATATTTTACAGATCTTCACATCTCATATCCATGATGCAGCCACTGCTCGTCACAGTACATTTCGTGACCTAAAAGCTTGCTGTACTTGTGGCACCAAGAACTTCGATACTCATTTGGCTTGAAAAAAAATTCTTTCAAAAGGGAGAATTACGCAATTGTGATGATTTTTTATTGCAAATAAACCAGATCGATCTCTCAACCTGCCGTTGTGCGATACTTCACTGCACAACATTAACTGCTCATTGTGCACACCAGCCACCGACTCCATTGCACTAATGTCTATGAATGACTTCTAATGACTGCGAGACTGCAATAAAGCAAGAAAAAGTCGCCATATTAAAAGAAATAGCAGACTTACTTCCGTTATCGAAGATCACGTTCCAATATTTGATACAGCATTCGCTCAGTCAGAGATCAGTTATTTACAAATTTGCACAGTTAATAACGTATAATATGTGATGTAGTAGCTTCTGTAAAGCAAAGTATGAAGTACGTATTGCATAATTGTCAATAGTTACTCATTGGTTTCACACTCAAGATATAAAAAAAAAATGTATTCGAAATTAACTTACGATAGCCAAAGACATGAGATAATAGAAAGGTGTGGCGTTGGTTCATTGCACCATCATCCTGTCCGTTCTTCTCGTCAGTTTTCTCTATATGTTCTTTTCCTCGCCGGCTCTACGGAGAACTTCCCATTTCTTTTCTCAACAGTCCACCTAACTGTCATCATCCTTCTAAAGCACCACATCTTAAATACTTCGAAAGCTTACACCTTTTACCTGGGAATTTCGAACATTTTGCACCATTTCAGAATGTCGAAGGCTTTCTATTGGCCGACGTATCGTACGAAAGTATCTTGACTTTTCTTAAATTTTCATTCCATCACTGAGTGCAAATTCCGAACTCCTTCTCTAGTGCCGTGACGTTTCCCGCAGCCAAAGTGATCGTCATCTAACAGATCCTCAAATTTCTTTTCTACCAGTATTTGTCCACATATTATTCGTACCAGTAATTTTTATGCATGAGCTGTTAAGCAGGTTGTGCTGTAGTTCTCACTGTTTTCTGTCCTTGCTGTTTTTGGTATTTTTCTGAAAACCTGGATGTTAGCGTGTCTTTTTGCTTCGTGCTCAAAGAAATTAATCTCATTCGAGAGGGCTGTGCTTCAGACACTCGAATAGCTGTCCAGACGTAGATTTCCCACGGTTTCACTTGAGGGAAATGCCCCTATGGATTATCTGAAAATGACACGGCTAATCCGCACTTGGTTTCCCCCCTCTAACAATATGTTCGACAGTACGTTACTCCCTAATTTTCCTTCATGTTTATATGTTACATTTTTAACGTATAATACCTTTTCATAACTTATTCATCTATGATGTGTTTCCTTAGACTGTGGGAACTATCATAAACATGAACCTATCAAAAGTATCCGGGCACCACTACGTAATGCGGAAATGACTACTAGATACCACGAGAGGTGGACACATAAATACAAAAGGAGGCGGAGATCATTAAGTTGTCAGTAGGGCGGCAGTAATGACAGAATGGGTCGGTCACGTATCCGCTCACGTAAGTGACTCTGACAAAAGGCAGACTGTGATGACCCAGAGACTGGGTACTAGCATTTCGGAATGGGCGAAGGTGGTCGGCTCTTAGCATTCTGCTATGACGGAAAGTTATGGAAAGTATATACAGGACAGTGAAACAGCGGGCAGGCGGCAAGCAGTCGGACATCCACGCATTACAGAACGTAGAGGTCGTAGGCGACGATAGCACCTTTCAGCAGGCAACTGTCCGTACCCAGTTCCAGAATCGTGCTATAATGGTTTTGAGAACCACGATAGACCTAATGGTTACTCTCATTTCGAAGGAGCACGTATGGGACGCTGTCGGGCGCTGGCTCTGCACCTCTCAAACATTCAGTCTGTCATTTACGAGAATTGCGCAACATGTGCGTTAGACATATGGTGCCAGGCAAGTGCAGAAACTTATCACGAACCTGTCGAATCCATGCCATGCGGAACTGCTGGCGTCATTTCCGCCCGCTGGAGTGGCCGAGCGGTTCTAGGCGCTAAAGTCTCGAACCGCGCGGCCGCTACGGTCGCAGGTTCGAATCCTGCCTCGGTCATGGATGTGTCTGATGTCCTTAGGTTAGTTAGGTTTAAGTAGTTCTAAGTTCTAGGGGACTGATGACTTCAGATGCTAAGTCCCAAAGTGCTCAGAGCCATTCGTATTACATTTCCAAAGGTGGGAACAACACACGTTTAAGCAGTTGGTCTTAACTCTTTGTTCGATTTCGTAGCTGAGTGATAAGCATGGCTGGCTGCCTAGAAGACAACCTGGGTTCAATTCCCGGTACTGCTAGGGAGTTTTCCATTGTGGAAGAATAGGTACGGGGTGCACTCAGTCTCGTGAGGCCAACCTAGCATCTACTCAACTGCTGAACAGCAGTTCAAAGGTCAAGAAACCCGATAACGAGCAGGAAAACAATGTGCTAACCACGCCCCTTCGTACCGCGTTCTGTGACTTCACTGGCACAGAATGCGACGGCAGTCAGTCGGGCCAGATTGGAACATCTAGGACTGTGCGGCTGATCCTGGCGGATGTTGGAGTCCTCCCTCGAGCATGGGTGTGTGTGTTTGTCCTTAGGATAATTTAGGTTAAGTAGTGTGTAAGCTTAGTTAAGTCCCATAAGATTTCACACACATTTGACCATTTTTTTGTACATCTAGGACCGGAAATGGGAACTTATTCTCTAATGATTTGGCTAGCCGGCCGCTGTGGCCAAGCAGTTCTAAGCGCTTCAGTCCGGAACCGCGCTGCTGCTACGGTCTCAGGTTCGAATCCTGCCTCGGTCATGGATGTGTGTGATTTCCTTAGGTTAGTTAGGTTAAAGTAGTTCTAAGTCTAGGGGACTGATGACCTCAGATGTTAGGTCCCATAGTGCTTAGAGCCATTTGAACCACTTTTCTTTATTTGGCTGATTAGCGTAAGTGCTGTTTTTATGTGTAATAAAAGGTCGCTCGCGACAGGAAGTCATGGCGCTCAGCATCAAACCATACAGAAACACTTAAGACAAAAAATAAATAGAAAAGGATATATAGAAATCTGTCTCAATTATAGATTTACTGCCCAGACCATTGTAATCCAGCCGAACACTTCTTTAGATACTCCACACAAACGACTGACGTATAGATATAGTTCGGCGCAATTGTGCAATACATCACTCATCCTCCCGCACTTCATCTGCTTCCACATCGCCTTGGCGTCCCCCGTCCCTTCGCCTTTCACCACAGCACTGTCGTCAACGGCAACGCACGCTGTCTCGACGTGCAATTGTTCTCGCAGCTCCCTGGGAATTTCCTTCCCTCCACAAGCTCTTCGCCCGCCTGCGTCACCCATTCTCGCCGACCTCCTCTTCCCTCCCCTCGAGAAACACTTTCACGTACCCCTCTTCTTTTATTCCGCCCCATCCTTCTCGCTCCTGCTGAGCACCGCACAAGATTTATCTGTGCACATATTCATTTTTCATTTGCATATCTCGCAGTTTATACACACAGAGATCAGAGGCGACTCGCGGCCCGTTAGTTATTCCCGCTTATACGTCCCGTTTCCTCCCCCCACCCCTCCCCACTACCAGCTTGCCGTGGTCATTAGCACAGAGCTCGGAGGCGACCTCTCATTAAGCGACGCGTCGTAGCGCCTTATCCATTGTGCCGCCGTCGCGGGCGGAACCTCAATAAACGACGCCCAGATTTCGCCCGACCCCAGACTGGCCCCTGTGTTCCTGCTCTGTGCCTCCTTCCACAGGCTCCGCTCCTTTAAGACGCTAGCCCGACGCTAGCTTTTGTACCTGCCCGTCTCTGTCGTAGAAGACAAGGTGGACCGTTTTTTCAGTAAAACGGCGCAACTGCTTCTTACGAAAACGGGTGGACGCTATTGAGTCCAGCTGGCGTTACGGGCAACAACGATCCTTACATTAGTGTTCTGGTTCAAATAACTCCATTATGAGCAGAGTCAATAGTGTTATGACCCCCTGCCCTGCGCCAGACGCTTGCAGGACAATGTAGGTGCAAAATCGCTATTCGCACTAGCAATGTACCAAGGGCAATCGGAACATCTGCTGCTTTCCTCGTTGTCTTACAACTACTTGTTCAAAAGTGTATTCTACTGCTTATTAAAATACCTAAGCTTTTTTATTGTCATTTGAAAAAAGGTAGATTGCTTTAGATGCTGTACAAAACAGTTAGAAATTGAAATGTTTGTAACTAAACTGCCAAATGTGACATGATTCTTAGCCTGTAACAAAAATATATCTTGCAATTCCATATAATCTGTTTTGTTACATAAAAGGTGTTATGGGATTTATTTTATCGTATAGCTACGGCCACCCGTCGGGCAGACCGTTCGCCGAGTGCCGGTCTTTCAATTTGACGCCAATTCGGTGACCTACAGTCGATGAGGATGATAGGATGATGATGACAGCAGAACACCCACTCTCTGGGTGGAGAAAATTCCCCGACCCAGCCGGGAATCGAACCCGGGCGCAGAGGATTTACAATCAGTCACACTGACCTTTTTTTTAAGTTGATCTCATTTTTGTTCTATATTGTTCTTTGAATTTGTTCGGGGCGGACGTCCGATGACACCCGTTCAGGTTCTTCGCTGATCCGTTCACTCAGGTTTTTTTTTTTTTTTTCTTTTTTCCTTTATTACAGAGGGACCATTCAGCTACCGTGGGCGGACGGTGTTAGGGGTATAGATATAGATACTTCAATCATTGGTACTTTAATACGTACCAACGTTAATGTGTTAGTTGTTTTTTTGTGTGTGTCTAACAGCCTTCCAACAAACATATCATTAATTTACTTCCTGATGTCCTGATGTTTTCTGGACGGTCGTAACTCCACCGCGAAATGGACTACATCTGTCAGTATATACTCGTATTACCGATATGTCTCCATGCATCTACACTTCAATACTCGACCTGTTACCGAGGGGAAAATAAACTTAATGGCTGGCTTCTACTACAAGTACTAACCAATCTAAAAACATACTACACATAAAAGCTATTATTATTAGCCTGCAAATGAAGTAATGTAATATTATTCAGTATACTGTCCTCAGTCATCACTTGCACTTACATCCATAACACCTTCTATATAATGTCGGGAGTTCCATAAGAATTTTTACAGATAGTGCTGTTGCGTACAGAGAGATCAAAACGTTATGAAATTGTTGCGAAATGCAGGAAGATCTTCAAAGAATTTATCCTCGGTTCAGAGAGTGGCAATTCACAATCAGCGCATACCTGGACAGAAATACATTATTGTTCGATTACGCGATTTCAGAACAATCGCTGGAAACAGTCACTCCCACATAATATCTAGTAGTATATCACTGGAGCTATTTAAAACGGAACCGCCACATAAAATTAATCGCGGGTAGGGTAAATGGCAGAGAGATTCATTGGAAGACTCCTCAGGAAATGTAGCCTGTCAACAAAAGAGGTAGCTTACGATGGCCTCGTTTGGCGAGTACTTGAATTTGCTCGTCAATCTGAGGTCCGTACTAGATAGGATTCGTAGAGGAAACGGAGATTAGAAGAAGAGCAGGACTTTTCGTTACAGGTTTATTTAGTAAACCCGGTAGCGTCACGCAAGTGACCAGTGAACTCCCTAGGCAGAAGGTACAAGCATGCCTTTCTGCATCACGGTGTGGATCACTGTTGAAATCACTAGTTAACAAATTTAAACTTTTTCTGCATCTGGTTTGTAAATGGATGGATTTACCTAATTTTGGGCTGCTGAATACTCTGGTAAAATCACTTTTTCTCTATGACATCACATTTCCTAGATGCACAACAGAATAAAATATCGTTCAAAATGGTTCAAATGGCTCTGAGCACTATGGGACTTAACATCTGTGGTCATCAGTCCCCTAGAACTTAGAACTACTTAAACCTAACTAACCAAAGGACATCACATACATCCATGCCCGAGGCAGGATTCGAACCTGCGACCGTAGCAGTCGCGCGGTTCCGGACTGAGCGCCTAGAACCGCGAGACCACCGCGGCCGGCCTAAAATATCGTGATAGTGAACATTAACACAAGTAATTCAAACAAAAATACACATTCAGAACGTTTGAAATCAATACAATTTTGTATGTATATATGGGCATGATGCCAATAAAAGGTCCAAATGAGTTCAGAAGATATTTTCACCTTTAATCGTCGTTGGTTTTTGAAAAATTCGAAGACGGAGCTCTTCTTTTGTTTGCTGTTTCATCACACTCCCTAACAAGACTCCAGCAGTAGTCACCCATCGTCGAGGTGTTCCAGTGGCCTTCGTAACGGTGATCTATGGTAAGAATGTCTCGGTGAAAGCGTTCACCATGCTCATCGCTTACGGCTCCCAAATTTTCCGGGAAGAATTCAAGGTGAGAATGTAAAAAGTGGACTTTAATCGACATTCTACACTCCGTGTTCTTCTAGTTGTCCAACAGTTCATTCATAATGGTAACATAGTGTTTGTCTTTTCTGTTACCCAAAAAGCCTTTCACAATTGCTTCAACAGAAGACCAAGCAGCTAATTGGATATCTATGAGTTTGGTATAAAAGGTTGGATCTCTCAGCAATTTTCTTATTTTTGGTCCAACAATTATATCCTCTTTCAGCTTTGCCTCACTTAATTTGGGAAGCTTCTCTTTTAAGTGATTTAAGGCCTCACCTTCTTTATCCAGAGCTTTTACAAAGTTCTTGATACGGTCATACTTGATATGAAGGGGAGACAAAATGATTTTGTCGGGCTCAAGCAATGGGGTATTGTTCACATTTACGCTCTCAGGAACATATGATTTCCTTATGGGCCATTCTATGACTTTATAGTGGTTCTTGGTGTCACGGCTATCCCAAAGGCACAAAAAGTAGCAGTATTTCGTGAATTCATCCGGTAAACCTGTAAGGAGTGCAACAACTTTTAAATCATAGCAAAGCTGCCATTCATGATCCTTAAATTTGATTGCCTCTAGCAGCAAAGCCATGGTTTGATAAGTTTCTTTTGTGTCTACTGCTTAAGCAAAAGGTAGGGATGGAAATGCATTGCGATTATGCAGTAACACTGCTTTCAAGCTGGTTTTACTAGAGTCAATAAATATTCGCCATTTCTGTGGATTATGTTGTACACCTAGCTGCATCATCAGACCATTGAAATCTCTACATACACACATTGAATTCTGCATATCGAAATATTGAGTAAAGAAAGCACCTTTTGACCTGAAACAGGAAATTTTTGCCCGTGGAGATAGAAGGTTCCGTTGTCGCAATCTCGACCCCAAGACTTCAGCTTGTTGTTTCTAAAGTTGTAGATCGCGAACCAAATCGTTCAATTCATCTTGATTAAAGACCTGAGGCGAAGTGTCATGATATTGAGGGCAGTGCTCTTCTATATGTTCAATACTTTCTCATTCACTTGGCATTGTGTCTGGCTCCGTGGCTTTCAAGTTACAGACAGGGACAGGCAACTCTTCATCACGGGGCACAGGAAAATTCACTGAAGATACATTTGGTATTTTAATTTATGTCTAGTTTTGGTTGAATGTCCCGAAATATTTGTAAGACAAAAGTAACAGTCTGAATAATGGTCTTTAGGCTCACACCACACCATTGGAACAGTGAATGGCATGGCTCGGCGTTTTCCTTTCAACCATCCTGTCAGGGTTGTAGTACAGGTTATGCAGGCAACATGAGGTGCAAAATTTTTATCTCTACTAAAAGGACAATCAAAATACAATTTATATGCCTTCTTAACCAAATCAATGATTGATTTTCTTTGGGCTTTTGGAGTGAATTTCCCACACACATAACAAAAGATGTCGGGGTGGTTTAGACAGCAAGGAGATTTACCTGTTGCCTTTTTATTAGTGTAAGATTGAAACACAAAAAGTTTGTACTATCATTCACAGGAAACACTCACTGAGGATCTCTTTCACACCACTGGATTACCACACCAAACATTTACTGACGATTTGTAAATCTTGTAGCTCTCCTCTGCAATCAAAAACGAACAATTAAACATCAAAACTGAAGAACAGTAAAAAAAGAAATACTGTATTTGAAAAATAAAAAACCTTTTAAAACTCAAAAATGGTACGTGCTAGAACATTTTGAAAGATACCTTCGGATTCCACATACCAAAACACATATTAGGTGATGCATCACATCCCAGATGCAAAATGGCTATTGACTAGTGAGTTTGGAGACAGTACGTTACTAAAAAAAAATATTGCTTCCTCCTACGTTAATATCTTGGAAAGGTCATTAAGATCAAATTAGACGGATTCGAGTCCACACAGAGACTTACCAGTAACCGTCCTTCCGCGAACCATGCACCGCTGGAATAGGAAAGGCAGGAAATGACACTTATACACAAAGTAGCCTATGCCACACACCGGAAGGTGGCTTGCGGAGTATATATGTACAAGTAGATAGAGAGTATACTTTCAAATGTACGCCACCAAGCAATAAAAAAATTCTAAGCTACACTTTAATATGTAAGCTTTACTTTTTATGCCCTGACTGTCCATGTGGTTTCCTCAGTTTTACCTGTTTATTCATCGTTCATAGCCAAGTTCATGCATAGTGTAAGTTATGCATCTCTTGTGAAGCTACGATCGACTGTCCTAACCTGTAAACAATACCGTTGCATTCAAATGAAAACAAACATCAGTTGACTCAGTGATCAGTTTATGTTACTGCTTTGGTGAGACAATATGCTGAACAGTGCAATGGACTATCAATTTCTCCACTTGGTGACTAATAGTAAAATGTGTGAGACAAGGAACACATGCATAAGTGACAAGTACTGAAGCTAGATTTGTGTATATCTGTAACGTGTATACAGTGTACTGTGGTTTTTAAATGTCTTTACATGTACTGAATTTCAACTATTTCATTTAGATGCTGCAACTGATAATTATGTTTTTGATGACAAGGAACCTTCTTTTACCTCGATATAATTATATCCGTATTTGTTATACAGAGTAACTGACCATATTACTGACTGGATTACTATTTCGACGTAAATCTACGTAACTTATTTCTTATGTACTGTCTTCTAGTTAGGATTTACTGATAAACCAACAGAATAACTTTTGATCTGTGTGATAAACTTGAAATACTGTAGAGAACGAAAGAAATCATGTGAAGCGAGTGATGAAAGGTTATCAGTGGCACTGATGAACAATTACATGTCACTATGTGATCTCCGATACTAACTACAAAAGACATTAATAGTTACATTTCTTTGTCTCTTTTGTCCAACGAACAAAGACTGATTCTAGCTCTCTTAAGATTACCGCTGGCTTAGACGGATGTGATTGAAATAGCTCTTATTAAATTACAGATCCCTTAACAATAATTGCCTGAATTACCCACTTAAGCGCTTTCGCAGTACAGTAGTATATTTGTTAATTATAATCTTATTTGTAATATAGTGCACTCACCTGAGATATTTAAGATAGTTTTACGTAGGTTCAGTCCTCTACTATTGGCCGCCATTGCTATTGGCCGAAGTAATATTGTCAGTTATGGCTCTTCGAGCCCACTTACTTACGAAAAAGTTCATTCTGTCTCTATCCAAGGTTAAAGATAAACAACAGCACGTTTTTTATAGAAACGGTGGTTCTATTGGATGTATGCTGCCAAGTACGTTCAGCTTACCGTATTCGCCATTACAGCGACCAGTGGAATATTAATTAACTATGCAGGTTGATTGCAAAGCGAATATTAGCAACAGTGTAACACACCTTTACATACGACCGAATCCATTTTCGAGTGAAATCCCAGAGAACTTTATTTATTCTTACTCTACTGAAATTTATTACTCTTACGTTATGTAGAAGTAATTTACGCAAACATTTTGCCCGAAAATAGTTAAAAATATTGACATAGCGTTAGAGTGTTTTTGGCGTCATATTTTTATTTGAGTATTAGTATGGTTTCCTGAAACTAATATCATTTTTTAATGCGAGGATTAAATAGCAACTTTACCTTTGATTTGCATTTGAAGCATATTTAAAGGTCATCGCAGTGCACTACGCAATCACGATACGACACGTCACAACTAATTTTTTCTTGTGACTGTAATCCTTGTCAACGAAGATAATAAATCGCTTTTGCGAATCTTTCTGCCAGCGGTTGTTCTACGCTGAGTTCTTGTTCACACTGTCTTGTCTGAACGTCTTGCGAGTAGTACGTAATTTTGCTGCTCTCGTATCTACAGATATTATTCGAAATTATTGGTTCAATTACTGTCCGAGAGCTTCCGTACTGTAACAATTACATAATGAAGATTCATTATTAATATGCAAGGTAAACCTGAGTGTCATCATTTATTTGTAACTCATCATATAGATATATACAACCCACTGTCATCGATTACTTTTCTTTTACAAACGATCCTGTTCGTGTAACATCCACAACTGAGCAGTCTACAAGAGGCTGAAAATTCCGCTTCAATTGTAAAGTCACTCCCTGCTTTGCGCTCTTAGGCAGCACACCGCGCCTAGTACACGTCCACCGCGGCGCTCGGAGGTCACAGCACCAAGTTACGACACCTGAAGATGGGCTTATAAGAGCGCGAAGAGCGTGATAATAAAATGCAGCTGAACTGGTATTTTCAACCTCTGGTACTTTTCTTTTACTTATGTATGGTGTCGTTTTGGACATGTCAGATTTCGGACTGGGCTGCAATTTGTCACTGAAATAATTTGAATGGCATCAAGTGAATATTTGTGTCGGACCAGGTTCGAAACCGGATTTCTCGCTTCTCGCGAACAATCACCTTCGCAATCTTCTTTTACAGTGCACAGTTTTTCTATAGTTTTTTGCGATATGCGTTTTTTGCGTTATATATTTTTTCATACTCACAACAGCATATGCAATAAATCTGTAATAGAAGTTGAAGACATACGTGAGACATTGAAAGGTACAACCAACGACAATCGTACCCACGAAACAAGGCATTTACTCGCTTTATTTAACAAAAGCAACAGGGCCACAAAAGGAAAATAAACTGTGAAACAATATATCCGAAAAGGGAGCATGACTAGAAAGCCACAAGGGCCGACTAACTCAACAGACACACTGACGACGAAATACTAAATCCGACGCTTCCAGTGCGCAGTGGCCATATATTGGGGGACGGTGAGTGGGTCTGTGTCACCCCATCCATCCATAATGTAACGAACATAACGAACATAGAGGCCCAACAGCTACGCAGCTATGCAGTTATATTTAACTTTTCCGTTGGTAACTTGGAGGAATCTGGACACAATTGTGTATATATGTCGAAATGGCAATCTCAGCCGATCGAGTTAGAAACGATAACAATCTTCTAAGCCAACGCCAGTTCGTTTCCTGATTATGACAGAAAACCTATGTTGCACAGCGTGTTTATGACGTAACACAGAGTGCAATGATCCGTGTTACTACGTCCAGTACGGAATAGGCGCCCGTTTTTTGGTGACAGGTAGTGACCCCCTTGATATCACGAGAACGCTACCGCCACTGACAGAAGAAGAACGCTGACATCAAACCACATCGCCTTCCAAGGCGTTTGCAGCGATGCTAGTTCAACAGGCGCCATACAGTCAATCCCTTCCCCGTCCATTAACAGAAATTTTGTAGTGAGATGCAGTTTCTGTAGAATATCTGCCCCCAAGTAACTGACATCAGTATAAAAGTCACAGACACATTTTAACTGAAAATTCAGTCGATTGACGTCGACAGGCGTTTCAAGACTTGCCGGCCACAGATAGTATAACAAGCGAGACGTGAATGTATGGATTACGTGATACTCAGCATGGTGCGCCGAACCAATAACACAGGCTTTCATTTCAATATCGGAAAGTCCAAAACTCCCGAGTATCTGTATACTACGAACCACATGCATCTTATTGCTGACGCAAGCAATTAATGCGATCGGTACTACCTTCTGAAGAAAGGGCACTAAGTTCCCGAAAGCATTAAAGCAATTAAATTTCCTTTATGCGACGGGTTGCGTATTATCTCGTTACACAACTGACAATCGGTAACAACTGATGATACGTGGCAGCTGATCGAGTGAAATTCTGCGTCCGCCTTTGCCCACGAACGGCACAAAAATCTGTAAACTATTTGGTGCAAGCAACAAGTAGTTTCTCAGATCAGTGCGTTTCGTAGCAACAGGTACAACTACTGGCGGATCTAACGAACTATCTGTAAGTCTCAGCGTGTAAGCATCAGCCGGCCGCTGCGAACGAGCGGTTCTAGGCGCTTCAGTCCGGAACCGCGCTGCTGATACGGTGACAGGTTCGAATCCGGCCTCGGGCATTGATGTGTGTGACGTCCTTAGGTTTACGTAGTTCTAAGTCTAGGGGACTGCTGACCTCAGATTTTAAGTCCCATAGTGCTTAGAGCCATTACTGTAAGTGTGTCATATATGAGGCAAACAATTGCAAGGCCGTTCGCACGCGCCAACGTTGACGTGGTGCGTTGCCGCGCGGAGTGGCCGCGCGGTTTGAGGCGCCATGTCACTGACTGCGCGGCCTCTTCCGCTGGAGTGTGTTGTTCTTAGCATAAGTTACTTTAAGTTAGTTTAAGTAGTGTGTAAGTCTAGGGACCGATGACCTCAGCGCCGGCCGCGGTGATCTAGCGGTTCTAGGCGCTCAGTCCGGAACCGCGCGACTGCTACGGTCGCAGGTTCGAATCCTGCCTCGGGCATGGATGTGTGTGATGTCCTTACGTTAGTTAGGTTTAAGTAGTTCTAAGTTCTAGGGGACTGATGACCACAGATGTTAAGTCCCATAGTGCTCAGAGCCATTTGAACCATTGTTTTCGATGACCTCAGCAGTTTGGTCCCTTAGGAATTCACACATATTTGAACATTTGAACGTGGTGCTCTAGGTGTTTTGTGACATCACTTACTGTCATTTCACTTTCAGGACTCATTTCGTAAAACACAAAATAGAATCTATAATATTTTGGCGACGTATCACGTAAAATAGAAACAGTAGAAACAAGAATGCTCCCTACGTCAAAAATAAAAATATTGAGACCCTCTTAAAGCGAGACGCGATATTGTTTTCAGTAGAAGCCCGTATTCGGCGGGTTTTATTTTATACTTTACGCCATAGGAATGCTTTTTCTAAGCCTCAGCACATGGAATGTCTCGAGAACATGTCGTTATTGGTAAAATTTGTTATAATAAAAACAACAGGAAACGTCATAATTGTGGATAAAGGATTTTCATATTTAGCTATTATCGCGTTATAACTCAGGTATTATGAGAGTAAGCCGTTTTAAGACAACAAGACATTGAACATTCACGTAAAACGTGATGTTGTTGACGGTATTTGTTATACTTAAACGTAAATTAACTTGGTCAGCGACTACAGACGAAGTTGCTCATCGTGGTCCGCCTGCTTAGCTGGGTGGTCGCCTCTCATGCATGCGGGCTTGGGTTCGATTTCCGGCTGGGTTGAAGATTTTCATAGCTCGTGGACTGGGTGCTGTGTTGTCCTTATGATCATTTCATCCAAATCATCGGCGTGCAAGTTGCCAAATGTGGCGTCGACTGCGGCCGAAGTTGCGGCCGAACTTCCCTCGGTGGAGCCTCCCGGCCAACAACGCCATACCCTCACTTCCAATTTTGCTCATCGTGAAGCTGTAATGTAATTCAGTGGGTAGAGGTACCAGACTACACAACAGAGGTTATGTTGATAGAGGTTCCTAGCACTGACTCTATTTTTTCCACCTTGGCGTTTTATAAAATGATGTGACACGTTCTTATGAAATTAATGGAAGTAATTTACGCAATATTTAAAGTTATGTAAATATAAGTTCGTTCTCTGTCAGGAGTGAGTTTGCTCGATTTGATGTCATTTTATAAGCTGACGTCTTTACTGAATGGACCTGCATATTTTCTCTTCGTCTTATTACATGTTCAGGGATACGTTTTTATTTATGTATGCCACAGACAAAAAACATGGCTAGCATATGGATGAGGGAGGAGATTTGCGTTTCAATAGAGGTAATACGGAAATTTTACCCACGTTATTTCTCGTGAACAAACTGTGTTGCTTGAAAACCAAATAAAAGCGACAACTGCCGGTGGAGAGCGCTGAGAGAGTAGTCACGTTAATCATCTATTGCCATGTGCCGACGGCGCTGTGTCTCGTGACGTGGGATATTCCGACTGTGTGCACATCAACGTTAGCTGCCTCGTCCCGTGTGCCGACGGCTTAACTAAGGGTGCCACGCCTGGCGACTGCTCGACGTGTGGCACCCCAGGTAGGTATAGCTCCGTACCTAGGCTAACAGCAGACGTGTTCATTGTATTATGTGGGTCCATTAGTGGCCTTTAGCCTAATGTTTGTCGTTTTGAACTGCAAGTCACCTGAAGATGTTTAGATAGAATTAAACTAGCTTTGCCACAATAAATGTATAGTAGTCCGCCCCTGGTAACTGAGTGGTCAGTGCGACGGAATGTCATACCTAACGGCCCGGGTTCGAGTCGCGGCTGGGTCGGAGTTTTCTCCGCTCAGCGACTGGGTGTTTTCCTTATCATCATTTCATCCCCATCGAGATGCAAGTCGCCGAAGTGGCGTCAGCTCGAAAGACTTGCACCAGGTGAACGGTCTACCCGACGGGAGGCCCTAGCCACATGGCATTACAATGTATAGTTGTGGTGGTTTTTATCAAGATTTACCGTGGTAATTTGTACAGCTCTCACTAGCACTAAGGTTGTTACAGTATTTTTCCACATAAATTCACAAGTATGCTAAATTTCTTTGAAACTGTTCTAACAAATCTTATGTCTTTTATGTTTGTTTGAAAACGCTCTATGGTTTATAAAAGAAATATCTTTTATACATTTCCATCTCCACTGCTACACCAGCGGGTATTATTGGTTTTGACCATGGCATTGTTTTTCCTCGTTTAGAAATGGTTGGTTCAAATGACTCTGAGCAGTATGGGACTTAACATCTGTGGTCATCAGTCACCTAGAACTTAGAACTACTTAAACTTAACTAACCTAAGGACATCACACACATCCACGCCCGAGGCAGGATTCGAGCCTGCGACCGTAGCAGTCGCGCGGTTCCGGACTGAGCGCCTAGAACCGCTAGACCACCGCGGCCGGCTGGTTTAGAAACGCGTGTCTACTAAATAATAACTGAAATTGCTTAACTATTCCCAGGGCTATATTAGAATATAAATAAACAAATTTACATTTACGTAAACGTAAAATTCGCTATAGGGAAATTCCAGAGGTAGAATATTTACAGCCAAGAGACGAAAGAAATAGAAGAAAGGTTTACGGGAGAAAGACTAATTGTATTCTGCAACAAATTTCAGCTAGTGATAGCAAATGCTCTGTTCAAGAATCACAAGAGGGGGAGGTATACTTGGAGAAAGTCGGAAAATACAGCAACTTTTCAATAAAATTACCTCATGGTCACGAAGAGATTCCGAAATCAGATACTGGACTGTAAGGCGTACCCAGGACCAGATATAGACTCAGATCACAAGTTAGTAATGATGAACAGTTGGCTGAAGTTTAAGAGACTAGTTGGGAGAAATAACTATGCAAATAAGTATGATGTAGAAGTGCTAAGGAATGAAGTGACACGCTTGAAGTTGGGCTTTAAACAGTGGGAAAATCAGTTGGTCATCAGGCAGCTCAGTTGAAGAGGAATCGGCATCTCTAAAAAGGACAATCACAGAAAACATAGGTACAAGGATGGAAAATGCGAAGAACCCATGGGTAACAGAAGAAGCACTTAAGTCGATCTACGAAAGATGGAGTTACAAAAATGTTCAGGGAAATTCAAATATACAGAAATACAAGTCATTCCTGAATGACTTGAATTGGAAGTGCAGGGCGAAACGGTTCCATGAAAAATGTGAAGAAATCTAAAAAGAAGTGATTGTCTGAAGGACTGATTCAGCATACACAAAAGTCAAAACCATCTTCGGCGAAATTAAAGAGTGCAATGGAAAGACTACACTGAAGACCTCTATGAGAGACAGGACTTACCTGATGATGTGATACAAGAAGAAGCAGGAGTCGATAGGGAAGACATAGGTGATCCAGTATTAGAATCAGAATTTAGAACAGCTTTGGAAGACTTAAGGACAAATAAAGCAGAAGGGATAGATAACATTCCATCGCAATTTCTAAAATCATCGGGGGGTAGTGGCAACAAAACGATTATTCACGCTGATGTGTAGAGTGTATGAATCTGGCGATATACCATCTGACTATCGTGAAAACATCTTACAAACAATTCCGAAGATTGAAAAAGCCGACGAGTACGAGAATTATCGCACAATCAGCATAACAGCCCATGCTTATAAGTTACTGACAATAACATAGAGAATAATGCAAAACAAACTTGAGGATGTGCTAGATGATGATCAGCTTGGCTTTGAGAAAGGTAAAGGCACCAGAGAAGGAATTCTGACATTTCGGTTGAAAGACGTCGTGGTCTCCTGACCTTCATTGCTTACATATTCCGCCCTCACAATCACATTCCGCACATCAAGACGCTTCATTCGAACCCAAACTCGATAAGATAAAGTCAATGTTGTATGAATTCATGTAAGCGATATGCAAATAACAAGTAAGCGCACCGAGATTGATAATGAAAGCGAGACTGAAGAAAATCAAGACATGTTTATTGGATTTGTCTACCTGGAAAAAGCGTTTGACAATGTTAAATGGTATAAGATGTTCGATATTCTGAAAAAGATAGCTGTAAGCTACAGGGGAACGTGGGTACTATGCAGTATGTGCAAGAGCCAAGAGCAACAATAAGAGTGGAAGGTCAAGAACGAAGTTCTTGGACTAAAAAGGTCAAAGACAGGGATGTAGTCTTTCACCCCTAATATTCTGTCTATGCATCGAAAAGCAATGACAGAATTAAAAGAAATGTTCAAATGTGGAATTAGGATTCCAGGTGAAAGGGTGACAATGGTAAGATTCGCTGATGACATTGCTGTTCATCTACGTCTACATCTACATTTATACTCCGCAAGCCACCCAACGGTGTGTGGCGGAGGGCACTTTACGTGCCACTGTCATTACCTCCCTTTTCTGTTCCAGTCGCGTACGGTTCGCAGGAAGAACGACTGTCTGAAAGCCTCCGTGCGCTCTCGAGTCTCTCTAATTTTACATTCGTGATCTCCTCGGGAGGTATAAGTAGGGGGAAGCAATATATTCGATACGTCACCCAGAAGCGCACCCTCTCGAAACCTTGCGAGCAAGCTACACCGCGATCCAGAGCGCCTTTCTTGCGGAGTCTGCCACTTGAATTTGCTAAACATCTCCGTAACGCTATCACGGTTACCAAATAACCCTGTGATGAAACGCGCCGCTCTTCTTTGGATCTTCTCTATCTCCTCCGTCAACCCGATCTGGTACGGATCCCACACTGATGAGCAATACTCAAGTATAGGTCGAACGAGTGTTTTGTAAGCCACCTCCTTTGTTGATGGACTACATTTCCTAAGGACTCTCCCTATGAATCTCAACCTGGTACCCGCCTTACCAACAATTAATTTTGTATGATCATTCCACTTCAAATCGTTCCGCACGCATACTCCCAGATACTTTACAGAAGTAACTGCTACCAGTGTTTGTTCCGCTATCATGTAATCATACAATAAAGGATCCTTCTTTCTATGTATTCGCAATACATTACATTTGTCTATGTTAAGGGTCAGTTGCCACTCCCTGCACCAAGTGCCTATCTGCTGCAGATCTTCCTGCATTTCGCTACAATTTTCTAATGCTGCAACTTCTCTGTATACTACAGCATCATCCGCGAAAAGCCGCACGGAACTTCCGACACTATCTACTAGGTCATTTATATATATTGTGAAAAGCAACGGTCCCATAACACTCCCCAGTGGCACGCCAGAGGTTACTTTAACGTATGTAGACGTCTCTCCATTCGTAACAACATGCTTTGTTCTGTTTGCTAAAAATTCTTCAATCCAGCCACAGAGCTGGTCTGTTATTCCGTAGGCTCTTACTTTGTTTATCAGGCGACAATGCGGAACTCTATCGAACGCCTTCCGGAAGTCAAGGAAAATAGCATCTACCTGGGAGCCTGTATCTAATATTTTCTGGGTCTCGTGAACAAATAAAGCAAGTTGGGTCTCACACGATCGCTGTTTCCGGAATCCGTGTTGATTCCTACAGATTAGATTCTGGGTTTCCAAAAACGACATGATACTCGAGCAAAAAATATGTTCTAAAAGTCTACAACAGATCGACATCAGAGATATAGGTCTATAGTTTTGCGCATCTGCTCGACGACCCTTCTTGAAGACTGGGACTACCTGTGCTCTTTTCCAATCATTTGGGACCTTCCGTTCCTCTAGAGACTTGCGGTACACGGCTGTTAGACGGGGGGCAAGTTCTTTCACGTACTCTGTGTAGAATCGAATTGGTATCCCGTCAGGTCCAGTGGACTTTCCTCTGTTGAGTGATTCCAGTTGCTTTTCTATTCCTTGGACACTTATTTCGATGTCAGCCATTTTTTCGTTTGTGCGAGGATTTAGAGAAGGAACTGCAGTGCGGTCTTCCTCTGTGAAACAGCTTTGGAAAAAGGTGTTTAGTATTTCAGCTTTACGCGTGTCATCCTCTGTTTCAATGCCATCATCATCCCGGAGTGTCTGGATATGCTGTTTCAAGCCACTTGCTGATTTAACGTAAGACCAGAACTTCCTCGGATTTTCTGTCAAGTCGGTACATAGAATTTTACTTTCGAATTCACTGAACGCTTCACGCATAGCCCTCCTTACGCTAACTTTGACATCGTTTATCTTCTGTTTGTCTGAGAGGTTTTGGCTGCGTTTAAACTTGCAGTGAAGCTCTCTTTGCTTTCGCAGTAGTTTCCTAACTTTGTTGTTGAACCACGGTGGGTTTTTCCCGTCCCTCACAGTTTTACTCGGCACGTACCTGTCTAAAACGCATTTTACGATTGGCTTGAACTTTTTCCATAAACACTCAACATTGTCAGTGTCGGAACAGAAATTTTCGTTTTGATCTGTTAGGTAGTCTGAAATCTGCCTTCTATTACTCTTGCTAAACAGATAAACCTTCCTCCCTTTTTTTATATTCCTATTAACTTCCATATTCAGGGATGCTGCAACGGCCTTACGATCACTGATTCCCTGTTCTGCACTTACAGAGTTGAAAAGTTCGGGTCTGTTTGTTATCAGTAGGTCCAAGATGTTATCTCCACGAGTCGGTTCTCTGTTTAATTGCTCGAGGTAATTTTCGGATAGTGCACTCAGTATAATGTCACTCGATGCTCTGTCCCTACCACCCGTCCTAAACATCTGAGTGTCCCAGTCTATATCTGGTAAATTGAAATCCCCACTTAAGACTATAACATGCGGAGAAAATTTATGGGAAATTTATCCCAAATTTTCTCTCTGTTGTTCTGCCACTAATGCTGCTGAGTCGGGAGGTCGGTAAAAGGAGCCAATTATTAACCTAGCTCGGTTGTTGAGTGTAACCTCCACCCATAATAATTCACAGGAACTATCCACTTCTACTTCGCTACAGGATAAACTATTACTAACAGCGACAAACACGCCACCACCGTTCGCATGCAATCTATCCTTTCTAAACACCGTCTGTGCCTTTGTAAAAATTTCGGCAGAATTTATCTCGGGCTTCAACCAGCTTTCTGTACCTATAACGATTTCAGCTTCTGTGCTTTCTATCAGCGCTTGAAGTTCCGGTACTTTACCAATGCAGCTTCGACAGTTTGCAATTACAATATCGATTGCTGCTTGGTCCCCGCATGTCCTGACTTTGCCCCACACCCTTTGAGGCTGTTGCCCTTTCTGTACTTGCCCGAGGCCATCTAACCTAAAAAACCGCCCAGTCCACGCCACACAACCCCTGCTACCCGTGTAGCCGCTTACTGCGTGTAGTGGACTCCTGACCTATCCAGCGGAACCCGAAACCCCACCACCCCATGGTGCAAGTCGAGGAATCTGCAGCCCACACGGTCGCAGAACCGTCTCAGCCTCTGATTCAGACCCTCCACTCGGCTCTGTACCAAAGGTCCACAGTCAGTCCTGTCGACGATGCTGCAGATGGTGAGCTCTGCTTTCATCCCGCTAGCGAGACTGGCAGTCTTCACCAAATCAGCCGCCGGAAGCCAGAGAGGATTTCCTCCGATCCATAGCGACACACATCATTTGTGCCGACATGAGCAACCACCTGCAGATGGGTGCACCCTGTACCCTTCATAGCATCCGGAAGGACCCTTTCCACATCTGGAATGACTCCCCCCGGTATGCACACGGAGTGCACATTGGTTTTCTTCCCCTCTCTTGCTGCCATATCCCTAAGGGGCCCCATTACGCGCCTGACGTTGGAGCTCCCAACTACCAGTAAGCCCACCCTCTGCGACCGCCCGGATCTTGCAGACTGAGGGGCAACCTCTGGAACAGGACAAGCAGCCATGTCCGGCCGAAGATCAGTATCAGCCTGAGACAGAGCCTGAAACCGGTTCGTCAGACAAACTGGAGAGGCCTTCCGTTCAGCCCTCCGGAATGTCTTTCTCCCCCTGCCACACCTCGAGACGACCTCCCACTCTACCACAGGTGAGGGATCAGCCTCAATGTGGGCAGTATCCCGGGCAGCCACAATCGTAGTCCGATCGGGGAATGCGTGGGACGAGCTGGCCGTCCCCGACAAACACCCATCCGGACCCCCACAGTGATGCCCATTGGCAACAGCCTCAAGCTGTGTGACCGAAGCCAACACTGCCTGAAGCTGGGAGCGAAGGGATGCCAACTCAGCCTGCATCCGAACACAGCAGTTGCAGTCCCTATCCATGCTAAAAACTGTTGTGCAAAGAACGTCTGAACTAATCAACAGAGAGCGCAAACAAATCGACACAAAATTTAAACGGTTATTAAAATACAAGATTGCCTAGTAAATGCAGTAATGCTGCTACTTGCGCACTGCTGACACACTGCTCGGCGGCGGAAGGAGACTACGCGATTTTACACTATTCAGGTAATAAAACGCGATGCTACAACTCTCAAATACTATAATACGCCCGAAATTTATGAATTAAACAATGCAAGTACCAAAAACACGCAAAGAAATTAAGAATTAAACTATGTAACAAATAAGTGATCTAGGAGTATACGACTTTCTGCTGGCAGCTGCTTATCCAACTGTTCCCAGTGAAAGTGACGAAGAATTGCAGGATCGCCGTATGGAGAAGGCGCGTGGTCTAGGGCGTCTTGTTACGGTCCGTGTGGTTCCCCCCGTCGGTGGTTCGAGTCCTCCCTAGGGCATGGGTGTATGTGTTGTCCATAGCGGAAGTTAGTTTAAGTTAGATGAAATAGTGTGTAAGCTTAGGGACCGATGACCTAAGCAATTTGGTCCCATAAGATCTTACCAGAATTGCAGAATCTTCTGAATGGAATGAAGGGTCTAATGAGTGCAGAGTACGGATTGAGAGTAAATCGTAGAAAGACTAACGTTATGAGAAGTAGCAGAAATGAGAACAGCGAGAAGCTTAACATTAGGATTGATGGTCACGAGGTAGATGGAGGAATTCTGCTACCTATTCAGCAGAATAACTAACGGTAGACGGAGCAAGGTTAACGTAAAAAGTTGACTTGCACTGGTAAAGAGGGCATTCCTGGCCAAGAGAAGTGTACTAGTTTCAAACATTTACCGTAATCTGAGGAGGAAATTTTGGAGAATATACGTTTGGAGCACAGAAGTGTAATGAAATATGGACTGTGGGAGAATAGAGAAGTAAGAGAATCGAAGCATTTTAGACATTGTGCTAGAGAAGAACGTTGATCATTAGGTGGACAGAAAAGGTAAGAATTGAGGAGGTTCAGTGAAGAATCCGAGAGGAAAGGGTTATATGTAAAACACAGAAAAAGAAGGAACAGGAAGATACTACATCTGCTAAGATGTCACGGAATAACTTCCATAGTACTACAAGGAGCTGTATAGGGTAGAAACTCTAACCAAAACGGAGATGGCAATACAGCCAGCAAATAACTGAGGACGTATGTTGCATGTGCTACCCCCTGAGTTGGAATTCCTGCACCAGGAGTAGAATTCGTGGCGGTATGCATGAAACCACTCAGCAGACTGTTTTGTCTAAACTACTTTTGTCGTATAAACTGTGCTACAAAGTTGCGAAAGGAATCATCAGCAACTGGTCGCCAAACATTTTTACTCAATAGCCAATTCTTATTTTTGGGGTGCTACGTCCGGCCGCATATGTACCAGTTTTATTAATAATTGGTTCCGTACATAAATTAGTGTGTTTATATCTACTAGCCATAGTAGGTGCACGACAAGTTGGGCCCAGACCCCATTAGTGAAAGTCAAAGTCGGTAATATCCTTAAATCTTGGTGTCGACTTCCCTCTTTTTCCAGATGGCTGCCACCCTCCGTGACCCCCAAAGCTGTATCACTGTAATTGCCTGACGACGTGTTGCTGTGTCGTCTGTTTAGGTGGATGATTAATTGATTAATAACTGTAATTGTGCTTATATTATCTGTTTTATGAAGTATGAGGTAGGATCATATATGTTTACTAAATTTTTTTAAACTCATCTTTCTTCTGCTCATTGCGTTGTATTTCAACAACCTTAATCTAATTTTATATTTCTTCCTACAAATGTGTACCACATTTGAAGATGAGCGTCTCTGTAATGGGATTTTACGAATCTATCTTACTTCACTGTCAAATTTTATACCGTAGCAGCTGATCGGTACGACTCGCTCACAAACACGTTAGTTATCGGCACTGTAAGATAAACCATAAAACGATTCCCCTCTCATGCCTTCTAATCCAATGGTGGCCATGCTACTTACCCTTCTACCCCAGTGGCAAGCAGCCAAATTCATTTAGTTCACGGCAGAATTCAATGATGTCAATTTAAGTGCAGCACATCTTAAAATATTTGTGTCTCTGCAAAAATTTTGTTTGTTGCTGAGCAGAAAAACTACTCTCTTAAGAAACCCTTAGCATTAGTTGAAGTTTTGGAACACAGCTGTTAGCTGCTAGATGCGTCTTATCACAATATATGGCCGCACAGACAACGGATTCGGGCCCGATTTAGCGCGCAGGCATTAGAGCGTTTAAACTTTACAAGCCCTAAACCGAATTTCACATAGTTAATTATACGGTCCAGCATTTCCCTTTTGTAGGATTATGGCTCAAATGGCTCTAAGCACTATGGGACTTAACATCTGAGGTCATCAGTCCCCTACACATACAACTACTTAAACCCAACTAACCTAAGTACATCACACACATTCACACCCGAGGCAGGTTTCGAACCTGCGACCGTAGCAGCACCGCGGTTCCGGACTGAAACGCCTAGAACCGCTCGGCCACAGCGGCCGGCAGTAGGATTATTTCGATCTCAGTTAAATTTCTTTATTGCTATCAGTACCCCTCATTCTCCATTTCCGTTAGTCCCAGTTTCTACTTTCCATTCTATTCATCTCTCAACCTCGTTTTTTCTTCTCCATTTGTGAGAGCTAATTTTCGAATTTTTCTGTGTTTCAGGTATCATATTTTCCTGCTGCCTTTTGTAACACCGACATTCTGTTTGGCAATGTGAGTAAACGTTATTAATATTTGTAATAATCAAAGGATAGCTTGAAACAAAATACAGTGTCATAAAATGTCTGAGGATAAACGAAAGAAAAATTTGCCTGATCTTTGATAATAGAAATGGGAGTCCTTCCCTGAGTGTCAGTTGTCTTGCCATGACAATTAGGTTTATAATATATTGACTGGACCGGGCTGAAACTAACAAAATAAAAATTCAATAAAATATTATTTTTATATAGCTATATTACAATTTACCCTTCGATTTGTAGAATATACGATTTGAACCACATTTAGTCAAAACAGTATTCCGTAAATCTGAGTTACTTGGACTACAGGAGATTACTTGAAGCCAAAATGTTAAGGTGTTTTAAGCCGTTCATGGTACCGGCTTATTGAAATATTCGTCGTAGTATTTACTTAGTTCATCCACGAGGCAACAGTGCCCAGCTGGCTCTAGCACACTCCACGTATTTCGTGCTAGGGTTCAGTGGAGGTTATCTTAACGGTATAACACACGTACTGTCTTTCTCCTCTTACAACTTCTTTGTCGTGCGTGCGAAGAATCAACCATTTGAATGCACTAAGTGCATATTTTTATTTCTTAAACGGTACTTTATGTAACGTAAGTATTTAACTATAAACACCTTTAAAATGTTATTCAACAAAGTGTATGCCGGTGTACTGATAATCAAATGTAAGGGATACTTGCAACCACTAATGTCTTGGGTCCATGTAATCCTCAGATACGCATGTTCTTCATTTACATAAAAATAATACATTTTTCAGGTTATGACAAGCTATTTTCAATTTGTACAAAATACAAAATGTTTTGAAACTATTTAGGTTCTTTCTTTGTGACTTTAGGCTCACTATACCACGTAAACACAAAAGATTGGGTGAGAGATGCAAGTTAATGATTTTGCACATGAACAACTGGAAAAATGTTTAAACACTAGGATAAAACGTTGAAAATGTCAAAAAAAAATAACCGCAGAAAGAGATTAAATGAATACTAAGAAAATGATGAAACCATCAAAACAAGCTGACATTGAATCAACATCAGAAGATGCTGATGATTTGAGGCTCCATTCACTAGGAAAAAGTGATTATAGTTTGTTTCTTTAGAGTGAAGATGAAGCATGTGAACCAAGGAACTCTGATTTGTCATCCAGGAGTAGCCTATAGATGAACAATCTAAGATGGGAAGTGCAAAACGCGGGCAGAAAAACAAAGACAGAGCTTAAAAAGAGAGTAGTCTTACACAGATGTTAGAAGAGGGCAACTTTGTAATCGTTCTATGGGATAACATTGAATTACTAGGCATTGTGTCAGGTGTAGACGACAACGAAGCTAGAGTCGAAGGTTGAGGGTATGCAGCAAACAAAAAATTCTGGAAGCGGCGTGAACAAAAAGACACTTTACATTATAAATGGTGCGAAATTAAGGAGCAGATTAACCCCTAAAACTCGTCAAAAGGGCTTTATTTTCTATTGCATCAATCAAAGACGAAGTTTAGTTGGTTTAGGTTCTGTAATTTGTTCCACAACTCAACTTTTTCATTATTTTATTATGTTGTTAAAAGAGTTTTCCGAATGAAATTATTTTGTAAATGCATGTCTACATATTACTTAAATGTCTGACGTCTTACCTGAACCTAATACACATTTATTTGCATAGGAAAATAGAATGTGCGTTCAAGTGATCCAACCTAAGGGCAACTTGAACTCAACTTCGTTTTAATTTTCAAAAATTAAGAGCAATACAGTTAGCAGTACCAGTCTTTTATTATTATGGTTTTTCAGGAACATGTATCAGAAGCATGTAAAAACTGCGTCCATGTAACCCTGGTTTACGGTGCTTCGAAAGCCATCAATGTATTCTTATTAATAAATGAAATGCCTTCACAGTTGTAAATACAGACAGAGCTTTATAAAGGAACGACGACGATGAAAATTTATGGCGTACCGGAACTACTCCCAGGATATCCCACTTTAAGCGAGCAGTGACTCTAACCACAATGTTTTAAAATAACTTTATTAGCAAAACCCAGTGATGAATAATAGAGGAACGTACTTGCAGTATAATGTACTTCGTAAGGGACGGTGGGGGAGAGGGGAACAATGGGAGGTATACTTCTGTACATTGCTGTAGCCTGAGAGCAGAGTCGGATGCTTGGATGCTTGGACGTTAAAGTGGTAGTTAAGGCGTTAGTTAATGTGGGGCGCAGGAAACTTCCTTTTATTTAATCTCAGTTCGGGTGACATGGGGGAAGAGGGTAGAATTTCAAGGTCCTCCCTTATCTAGGTTGCTTTGTCCGGAAGATAAGATGCGCTGGCCTTTGTGACGTCCTGAGAGGGCAGGGACAGGATATACACATGCAACGAGAAGAGTGAGAAGGGAAAATCATAGGGGTAAAGCGGGAATAAGGCCCACTATGCCCCAACTGGGCGAGAGGGACATGAATACTCCATATACGTAGTTGGCGAATAGGCTCGGTAATTGAGTAGTCGTCTAAGGCAGCGTGGGCATTCCATAACCTGCACCAAAGGCGAGGCCGGATTTGTCGCCTTCGCTGTAAAAGTAGCTGAAAGTTCAATGGTTTATTCTGTTTATGGCGTTGGTTTTGGCAGCCGGGAAGTATATGTCCTCAGGAAACACGTATGCATTATGCATGGTCAGAGGAATGTGGAGAAAGCAGGCAACCATCTTGCGGCTGAGTTCCCAGATGTCATGGGTTTCCCCGTCGAGTTGTTGGTAGGCAGCACACAACGGCGGTGCCAGCAAATTCAATTGAGTGTAGTTTCTGTCGTGTCGTACCCCTACCACTGGTAACCAAGTACTATGTTGTCCGAACACTTTAGTGATGTTGCGATACACTTTAGACTTGAGGGCTTCCCACACAAAGTAATTGCACACTGACAGATCAGGTGACCTGGCTGCCCACCTAGGGCTCCGATCAGACAGACCTCCGCTGGCAACTCGGTCAGGTGTGAGCATTGTGTAAAGGTGCTCCAAGGAACCAATGTGAATCACATGATGGGCATACATGTGGCGTGCATATCATATGCATACATTCAGGTCCGTGGTATCCACTAGTCTGGGTCACTTTTATTTGCCTCACTCAGTGTTTGACAGCTTGCGCTGTAATATCTGCCATATATGGCGTTGAGAAAGGGAGATGGGAAGTCCATCTGAGCCATCACAAAAAAAGGAAATAGTGATGTACTTTTTGATAAGTGCTATCACAGCTGACTGTGACCATAGCTGCCCGAAGTCGGCATACTGTAGTCAGTGCTGTCATATTGTTACTTTCGCCGGTGCTGTCTGCATAGTCACCTGAACACCTGGGGTCGACTGTTATTGTGAAAGGATGCCGAGAAGAAGGATACAAATGCGGGTCGCCAAAATGTGGGCAAAGTCTTTGTAGCCCGCCATATGGACGGATACCAGCTGGTAATCGGTGATCACTGCACCATGGCATGGCTTATGTATAGGAATGATGATGCCCATGACAAAGCTGCGAGGGACAACACGGCCCAGCCTGAAAAGGTTTGAAACGTGTTTGCCCACCTTTGGGCCATTAACGTTTGGAAGGCACGATAGAACTCTATAGGCAACCTGCCTATACGGCGGATGGCAGCCTCCGTTCCATCAACTGGGTATTCTATCCTTCGGGTATGGTGCGGGTATTGTAGGACCAGTCGCTGTTTCTTCGGTAATCCTGCTGCCGAACACATTTCGGTACTGTTCGACGAAACCGTTAATTATTGCCGGTTGTTGAGTGAGAGTTTCTACTTGTGGTGCGACGAGATTTGATATGAGCTGTCGTTCGTCATCGGTTGTGATATGATGCGTGGTAGGTATCTAGCACCCACGGTCTAGTTGTAGGGTCTTCGATTAGTAACCAAAACATCCTCGGTCCTGTATTAGAATCCCACCAATGCTTAAATTATTGATTAATAATCATCATTGGTGTCCGAAGACTTCCGGCATAAGAAGTTATCCTCATTCTGCTAACGGCCTTGTCAATAGGGCGGAGGAGCGGACAGAGATTCAGGGCAATCTCTTGTCCTAGGGATGGGAAACTGCCCTTGAGGGCGGAAGAATCGGCAATGATCAACGCTATGAGGATGCAGAAGGCAATGAAAACCACTGCATTAAAGATACGTAAAGTGTATACACGCGATATGTGGCCTGTAATTAAAAAAGTGTCATAATCATCTCTCCATTGGCAAAAGATTCCAGAATATTTCCCCATTCGGAAATCCGGGAGGGGACTGCCAAGGCGGGGGTGACCATGAGAAACGACTGAACAATCAACGAAAGGATAACGTTCTACGAGACGTGACGCGGAATTTCAGAAGTTTGTACGTGGTAGGGACACTAGAAAATCTGAAAAGGGAAGTTCCAAGGCTCAATCTAGATATAGTATGGGTCAGAGAAGTGAAATGCAAAGAAGACAGGGATTTCTGTTCAGATGGGTACAGGGTAATATCAACAGCAGCAGAAAATGACATAACGGGAGTAGGATTCATTATGAACGGAAAGGTAGGGCAGAAAGTGCGTTATTGTGAACAGTTGAGTGATAGGGTTATTCTCATCAGAATCGACAGCAAACCCACACCGATAACGATAGTTCAGGTATACATGCCGACGACGCAAGCTGAAGAGGAAGAGATACAGAAAGGGTAACACAGTACTTAAAGGGAGATGAAAGTTAAATAGTTGTATGGGAAGGAGTAGAAGAAATCGTTACATGAGAATATGGGCTTAGGACAAAGAATGAGAGAGGAGAAAGACTAATTGCGTTCTGTAATAAATTTCAGCAAGTAATAGCGAATACTCTGTCCAAGAATCACAAGAGGAAGAGGTATACTTGGAAAAAGCCGGGTGATACGGGAAGATTTCCGTTACATTACTTCATGGTCAGACAGAGATTCCGAAATCAGATACTGGATTGTAAGGCGTACCCAGGCTCATGTCACAATATAGTAGTGACGAAAAGTAAGCTAAAGTTTAAGAGATTAATCAGGAACAATCAGTAGGAGAAGAAGTGGGATAAGGAAATACTAAGGAATGATGAGATATGCTAGAAATTCTCTAAGGCTATAGATAAAGGAATAAGGAATAGCTCAAGAGACAGTACAGTTGAAGAGGAATGGACATCTCAAAAAAAGTGCAATAACAGAAGTTATAGGTTATAGTATCTTTTGAAGTCGGCACATATCCAGACGAACAAAGAAATCGGAACTGCGTGCTGTCGTTGAAGTCATTCTGATATATTGCTCAGAGCGTAGGACAGTGAACGAAAAACAAAGGTGGAAAATTGAGGCTGTCGAAATGGACGGGTTAGTGTGGAGCGTGAGAGCGAAACACGTGGACATACTGCGAAATGAATATATAAGAATGGAGGTACATGCGGTGGAACCAGTCACAGATAGGAATCGAGCACAGAGATGGTACAAAAACGTCCTACGGATGTAGGAACGTCGACGTCTGTATTGTTTGCTCACCTGATGGTAGAAAGAGCCGAAGAAGACAGAGGGCAACGTAGAGGGGACCTATAGCCAAAGATATGGAAGGAAGAAGTGTATCGGAAGACGATTGGTAGGAAAGAAGTTCGTGGCATCGGAGAACAGCGAACTCCCAATAATAAGAAACGTCAGCTAGAGTGAGGTAGTTAAAGATTTGTTGATGGCCCCAATTCGGTGAGGAAGAGAGTCAATAAAGTTCTACATTCATGGCCTGATCCCACACAGCTACCAAACCGTGGGGATATCATGGTTACTTTTCATCAACTGTTACAAATAATACCAGATATGACCTATGTGTTAAGATCGAATCAAGACGACTGATGAGGTGTTAGGAGTGTCCGCTGCATACTTATCATGAAGGGGCGTCGTACACTGATCAGCCAAAACATTATGACCACCGGCCACTGTGACATTGGATGTCGCCTGGTGCCGTTTCGTGCACGTGATGCGGTAACAAAAGTACGTAAGCAGACCAGACATGGACGAGTGATCACCCTAGCGAAGATATGGGCTGCAAATGTGGAGACCCATTGAAATAATTGACAAAGGGCAGATTATTATTACGCAGAGCCTGTGAAGGAGTATCTCGAAAACGGCTAAACTGGTCGAATGTTCACGTGCTACTGTTGTGAGAATCCACGGAAAGAGGTAGAAGCACAATGGAACTACTACTAGGCTCTAAATGGTTGGACGTTCACTACTCTTCACAGAATGTGGAGTTCGGAGGCTTGTCTGTAGCGTCAAAAGCGCATAATGCTGGTGTACGCACAAGTGTTTCAGAGCACACGGTACATTATTGAACATGGAGGTCCGCAGCATGCTACCCTTCGGTGTGCACATGTTGACCCAAAGACATCGTCAATTACGATTGCAGGGGGCACGGGACCGTAGAGAGTCGACCGTTGATCAATGGAAACGTGTCAGTTCTTCAGATGAATCACATTTTTGCTACACTAGGTCGATGGTCTTCGCCACAAACGCCGTCGTCGAGGTAAATTGGAGCTCGAAACGTGCCGCTCACCATCGACGCTGGATGATAGAAGCAGTGTTATCTACGGGAGACTTTCTCCTACGCTTGTGTCGGACCTGTGGTAGACACACTGACAGCTTCGAACCATCGTATGCATCGTATGATTGTCCGTGTCTCGAAGCCAGAACTGCAGTACAGTAGTTTGAGGAGCGTTATATTAAACTCATGTCGGTGTCTCGGCGAACAAATTCGCCTGATGTAAATCCTAATGAAGTCATCTAGGATGTTATCGGACGTCATCAGCGCGTACGCCAATCAGTGACCCGTCATTTAAGTGAATTACTTGACCCGTGAAAAGACATACCTCCACAAACCAACCAACAAACTATCGGGTTTCTGATACACAGAATCTGTAACGTATTTCATTGCAAAGACGAACAAACAAGGCATTACGCATGTGGCCATAACGTTTTGGCTCATCAGTGTATACCTTAGGATGCGACTAAATCATCGCAAACATGCTCGTGTGTGATCCTGTAATAAAGGAAATATTAACAGCCAATTCAGCTACCAGACGTATTTTAGAAATTTTAAATAGACTTTTTTTAATTTTTGAAATATTTACGTTCAGATTAAGAGCCTGATTCGGTCCTTGGTGCTTTCGATACTTTGCATGATTTGGAAAGAAGCAGAATTGCGACTCGTCAGACCACATGAGACGCAACGAGTCAGCTGATGTTGTTTGGCACAACGAAGAGGGGTAGCTTTACGTGGCACCATGAGTAATGGCCATTTGTGAGGTAAGCGACTTCACATGTCCACCGCGTGCTGTTTCCTTCGCAGTTTTCACCCAAAAATCGTCTAAGGAGGATCTGCATTTACTGATTTTTCAGTTCCTTTTGTATTTGAAATAAAGTGTCATTGACAATGCGTAACACTTTTCTCTGATTACTGTCGGCCGAGTTACACGGTTGCGGGTAATGCACCTTCCTAGTAGACTCATTTGATAGTCCGCAACAAATTGGGCAACGTAATTCGAAGTATCATCATGGTCACATCAAAATACAAGAGCTCATATCTGCCGTTCTATCTCGTGACCTTAATGGAATGAGAGGCTACTGGACTGACCTGCCCATTCACCCAACTTAGGGGGAGGTTTACTATCTTTTAGTTAAAAAAATCGATTTTTTTAAATTGCATTTTTGGATCTATAAAAGCGTTCAGAATCCACCCCTTAAACGGTTTTTCCGAATACGGAACGGAAATGTTTGTTATTCGCGGTTGAACAATAAAATGCACCTGCCTGAAATCGACCTTTTCCACGAACCAGTTTCTTTCTTTCGGAGGACGAGTTATTGTACCGGTGCTTGAGAGAAAACACGCAAAATTCAAATGAAAGTTTGAACGCGTGTGTTTGGAAGTTAGCCCCCAAGCATTTGCATTCTGGTGTGGAGATTGCGACTTTCCTGGCAGTGAGAAGCTTCAGCGAAGGGTATTCAGCAATTCTGAAGACCATGACAACGATGGACGTCACCCTGGGACTCTATTCGACGCAGTTCGCCAAGCAAGCGGCCGAAAATCGCTTGTTTCCGGCCGTACGAGCGGCTCTGGAGCAGCGTAGGATGTCCCAGATCGAGCAGAACGCCCTCTATGAGAAAGAGGAAGGAATAGCTTATGGACCCGGGATAGCAGACTGAACGTAAGTTGCATAATATTTCATTTATATGTAGTCAAAACGTCAAACGCGTTTTTCTGGAAATGACTTTTTTTTTTATCGCGCTGTATGGGAACTTCAGATCTACTGAACCGAATGGCATGATTCTTTGTTGCTGGGAGTTGTACCACTTTTATTCCGATCCATCAACTATAAATATTTTTACTTCGCCGACGAAGTCGATGTAAAAAACCCCATTTTTGTCAAATGGCCGCCACTTTGTTTCCGATGGTCCAAATAACTTAAGAGAAATACAACTCTTAAAGAATCGTACATACTTCGCTAACGTCAACTCAATTTTGATTTCAGACGAGCTGGCTGACCTGTGACATACCGCGCGTGGAGGTCTACATCGAAATTTTGTTTCGTTCAGACGGCACTTCCGTGTTTGCTCTTTGACATTTCTGGTCTAAAAAATTCCAATTTGTAGAGGAAATATCAATAAACATTTCGACCAAATTTGATACTGATATATATAACACATCCCGAAAAAAAATTCTCAAAGAACATGCTTTTTTTTTGGCCAAAGATAGTAAGCCTTCCCTTAAATGCCACCGACAACGTGTGGTATGCGTTGGGCAGACGTACTGCAGAGCGCTGAGATTCATAGCGAGAATCCAGAAGATGGCATCCGCGCTAATGGAGTAATGGGGCGCTCTACCACCCTATTGTCATCATTGGCTCTCGTTGCAGAGCTCGCATTGCTGCCCCTATTAAGAATCATTCCCCGCCTGTTGTAATGTCCAAGGGGCCATTAGTAATTTCGGTGACAAGTGTAATCATTGTCTTTGAATAAAAGTGTCATTTATATTCGCTTCATTACCTATTTGTTCCAGATGCATTCTGTGCTATTCTGTAGCACTTGTTCCTACGAGGGATATTCGGAAAATATGGTCCGATCGGTCGTGAAATGGAAACCATTGTGAAAATCAAAAAGGTTTTATTTGCAACAGCTAATTATACCTTCCAGCTACTTCTCTACATTATAGCGCCAAAGCACACATATTTGTTGTAGCGTTGTACCATTCTTCCAATACCCTCGTCACAGAAGGCATCTACCTGTGCTTTCCGCCAATTCTCTACACTGGTCTGCTGCTCTTTGTCTGTTCCGGAATGTTTTCTTTACCAGTGGTTCATGTGAGCAGAGATGAAACTCAGGGGAGCCTATTACGGCTCTAAAATCGCCTCAGAAACATCTCCATTGCCTACGCAGAGTACGGCTGATAGCTGTTACGAAGAAGAATCCGCGTGACGGTTATGTTATGTGGGCTGCATGTTAACTGGCAAAATCTCTCACCAGGCACTCTTTGCAGGGGTTTCTATTTTCCAGGCATCTTTACTTGATTACTGTGAACTCAGAAATGGAAAAAGCTACGTGGCGTGGTTTATAGGCATGCTAAAGACACTGCCCAAGAAAATTTTGCAAAGCTTCAGTGAATTTTCATTGGTGGTTTCCATTTTGCGCCTGATCTGACCTTACTTTCCGAATAGCCTTCGTGTTTATCTTGCGGCTTTCATGGAGCTAGGGTACACAGCGACACATCGAGAGAAAGTTACTTACGTCCTTAAGTTTTCCACACCTGTGTATAACAACAAAGTATGTGTTATAGTGGTTGTACTTAAGTAAATAATAAATTTACTGAAGCTTAAGCTCGGTGGTAATTTTGTCATCTGGTGCCAATTCAGTGACGAGTATGTCTATCTAAAGTGGTGCCGTCACCAGTAATCGAGCCATGTTCCACCGCCTGAGAACCACATTATGTATCATTCAGATACATATGAGTACTATGACTAGTAAATTAAATTATACGCGATGAAAGGTGCCTGATGACTGACATCCTGGACGGAGGGATGCGGTGAGGGAGAGGGGAGGTGGGAGGCTGGAGAATGGCGGTGGAACGGTGAGTCGCTTGAGTGGAACACGTCCTTAAACCTGCCAGATTGCAGTAAAGAGTTGAGTGCTGTCCAATTGCTTTAAAGGGCTGGTACCGGCCCGGCAGACAGCTGCTCAACTCCGAAATGAGCCAATAGGCGATCGCCATAAATCACTCACCCCAAGTCAGCGCCACGAATTCCTGTGCCAACCTCTTCATCTCAGAGTAACACTAGCAATCTACGTCCTCAGTTATTTGTTGGACGTATTCCAATCTCTGTCTTTCTCTACAATTTTTACCCTCTAGTACCATGGAAGCTATTACCTGATGTCTTATCATCCTGTCCCTTCTTCTTGTCAGTGTATATTCCTCGCCACGCGGGGTTAGCCGAGCGGTCTGGGGCGCTGCAGTCATGGACTGTGTGGCTGGTCCCAGCGGAGGTTCGAGTCCTTCCTCGGGCATAGGTGTGTGTGTTTGTCCTTTGAATAATTTAGGTTAAGTAGTATGTAAGCTTAGGGACTGATGACCTTAGCAGTTAAGTCCCATAACATTTCACACACGCACTTTATATTCCTCATTTATTCTAAGGAGAACCTCCTCATTCCTTATCTTATCAGTCTACCTAATTTTCAGCGTTCTTCTGTAGCACCGTGTTTCAGATACTTCTTTTCCGGTTTTCCCACAGTCAGTGTTACAAAAATGGTATAAGGTACAATACATATGTAGAATTGTGGACAGTTGGGAATGTGAGTCTCACGGGAAGCGTGCAAGGGATAAGTCCCTGCAGTCGCGCTATTCATCTGTGTCCCCGGTGGCTCAGGTGGATAGAGCGTCTGCCATGTAAGCAGGAGATCCCGGGTTTGAGTCCCGGTCGGGGCACACATTTTCAGCTGTCCACATCGAGGTATATCAAAAACACCTGTCGGCAGCTTAGGTTGTCAGTTAGTCATCATTTAAAAATGGTTCAAATAGCTCTGAGCACTATGGGACTTAACTTCTGAGGTCATCAGTCCCCTAGAACTTAGAACTACCTAAACTTAACCAACAAGGATATCACGCACATCCATGCCCGAGGCAGGATTCGAACCTTCGACTGTAACAGCGGTGCGGTTCCGGACTGAAGCGACTAGAACAGCTCGTCCACAGCGGCCGGCTCATTGTTACACTATCATACAATGCTGTGCTCCAGACTAAAATTCCCAGATATTTCTTTCTCAAATTAAGGTTTATGTTTGATACTTCGAGACTCCTATTCGCCAAAAAGGCACGTTTTTCCAGTGCTCGCCTGCTTTCTATGTCCTCCTTGCTCCGTATGTCATGGGTTATTTTGCTTCCTATACAGCAGAATTCCTTAACTTCAACTACTTCGTGATAGTCAGTTCCGATGTTTAGTTGAAAGTGAAATGTCGTGTGGCTAGGGCCTCCCGTCGGGTAGACCGGACGCCTGGTGTAAGTCTTTTTAGTTGACGCCACTTCGGCGATTTACGCGTCGATGGGGATGAGATGATAATGAAGACAACACAACACCAAGTCCCGAGCGGAGAAAATCTCCTACCTAGCCGGGAATCGAACCCGGGCCCTTTGCATAGCATTACTTCGCGCTGACCACTTTTTCTTATCTCATTTTGTTCATAACTGTTCATTCTATATTTTTTGTTTTCTTTATTTCTTTTTCATTTTGTTCGGTATTGTTCCATGTATTTGGCCATATCGGACGTAAAATGACATCCGCTGAAGTTAGTTGTGGATCCCTTCTCTCGACTATTTTATTACAGAGACCAGCCAGATCTCTGACCAAACACGCTAAGCTGCCGCGCCGGCGCCACTCAGCTATCTCTTACTTCTCATTACTTTCGTCTTTCCTCGGTTTACTCTCAGTGAACATTTTGTACTCATTAGACTGCTCGCTTCATTCAGCATACTTCTCATATAATATTCATACAACATAGGTCTTCCTTTAATAGACTTTTGTTTTTCTGAAAAAACTTCTGTTTGGTTAGTCTGCTAACAAGATGTGTATCTCACACCATAGACTTTTTCCAGGCTTGCTCTGTTCCTCAGAGGGGAAGTTGTAAGCTGTTTAGGTTTTTATGTTGGTAACGTCACCTAGCGCTCTGTATGAAAATCACTGGTTGTGCTGTGTGCAGTCTGTGGCTGGTTGGCATTGTTAGAATATTCGCCACTGTAGTGTTGGACAGCTGGATGTGAACAGCGCGTAGCGTTGCGCAGTTGGAGGTGAGCCGCCAGCAGTGGCGGATGTGGGGAGAGAGATGGCGGAGTTTTGAGAGCGGATGATCTGGACGTGTGTCCATCAGAGACAGTAAATTTGTAATACTGGATGTCACGAACTGATACATGTATTATGACCTTTCGTTTGTTCTCTATCAAAATGTTTCATCAGTAGTTAGTGCCTTCAGTAGTTAGAATCTTTTATTTAGCTGGCAGTATTGGCGCTCGCTGTATTGCATTAGTTCGCGTAACGAAGATTTTTTTGAGGTAAGTGATTCATGAAAGGTATAGGTTATTGTTAGTCAGGGCCATTCTTCTGTAGGGATTATTAAAAGCCAGATTGCATTGCGCAAAAAAAAATTGTTGTGTATCAGTTTAGTGATGATTAGAATAAGTATAGAGAGAACTGTTTGAGTACGTTGAGTTTTGCTCAGCTGTTTGAAAATCAAATAACGTAAGAGGTTTATCAGCACAATCGTTCATTAATTTTTCTAAGGGGACGTTTCAAAGTGAACTCATGTGGCTGTGGCTGGAATGTTTCTGCTTAGGGGTGCAGCTTTCACGGTACAGGTGTACGCCAACCCCTCCACGGCTCTCCTCACGCGATCCTCCACCACCACGGCAACTTTCTTGAAAACTGCTGCCTTGTCGTTATCTTACAGTGTTCTCCACAATAACAGAAATAGGAAAGCTTACTGAAGTAACTTACAAGAACAAAAGAGAAAAACTTGTAGAGAAATAGGGTAGCATTTAGAGAAGCGTTTATATAGATAGAGGATCACATAGAGAAGCATTTTGCTTAATACGTATGTCCGATGATCATTAATATTTGTACAAACCTTCCCATTCCACTCACTTTAAAGTGTTCGGGGCGATGTAGATTATTCTATTTGAAGTTGGAATGTGTTAGTGAATTCCCTTACAGACAGCCGAACGCGATGAACCGGTGGCAGTACGTAGACGGAGTGCGGTAATTCTGAGGACCGAAGCCCTTCTGTGCTGTAACTCTCTGCCGGTACAGGAGCGGTTAGCGTCGCGTACCTTCGCCATTCAGCTGGAGCCCTGTGAGCCACTAACTCGAAGCGTACGCCGCACACGCGAGAGTGGCTGCGCTTCTGCAGCTCAAGAGCGATCTGCGCCGCCGTCCGCTGCTCTCTCCTTTAGCGGGCGCGCCTCTTTGGCTCATTAGTCTCGACGCGGTAACACATAGGCGCTGTCACGGGAACAATGCCTCCAGGGACGCCCGCTCCGTCCAATAATGTACAGAGCGCTGCTCTCCAGACGTCTAGAAACACATTCTGGAGTTCATTCTCGATGACGCTCGTCTCTTGGGGAATGCAACAGGTAATATTCACTGAGATGGCAAAAGTCGTGGGATAATGACAAGCACATTTAAAGATTACGGTGGTATCGTATAAATAAGGCGTAACAGAACAGTGCGTTGGCGGAGCTGTCATTTGTACTCAGGTGACTGATGTGAAAAGTTTTCTGACGTGATTATGGCCGCACGATGGGAGTTAACAGGCTTTCAAGACCACTGGAGCTAGACGCATGGAATATTCTGTTATATCCACAGATTTCGAACAAAAAATTTTTATTAGGTGGAGCAAGGCCACCGCTTAATTTTACAAAAACATAAACTTCCTTCGAAAACAAAAAGCTTCTTTTTCTGCCAAAATTTTATAACAACCCAAAGAATTATGCCACCTTATTAAATTGACATAGCAACTGAACTGAATTTACGTTCCTTTGTCGGGTTTTCTCTAGACGCTTTCCGGCGGATGCCGAGGAAGTAGACGGGCGCAGAGTCCGGGGTCGTTGGCCGGCGTAGCGAAGACGAGGCACATGGGCGTTCGGCTGCGTTGAAGCTTCATCCGGGCAGCAGCCCGCGGCGGATCGAAAGACGCCTGCTTTCTTTTTTTTTTCTTTATTGTTATTTTTAAACCTGTTTACAGGCAGGCCAGCAGCAGCATACTACGCCGCTCTTTGGCCTCAGAGAAACATAAAAGAGACAAATGAAGACAATGTGAGATAAAAATATGGTGGACATATAAACGGAGACAGACACTTTTTAAAATACATGGAGCCGTTCACGGGTGTAGAGTCCAAGATAAAATTTATTCAGACACTTGGACACATACACAGACGAAAATTGTCACATGTGAACGTAGGTGCACAAAACGAATAACACTGAACCACTTAAGCACAAAACGACAGCACACACAGAAACACGAGGCGTTGTTCTCTGGCGCGCGAAAGTTCACTAACCGTGTACGAGTCCGGGGACCTCCCAAGAGAGGAGGAGGGGGGTGGGAGAGGGAGAGGGGAGAGCAGATGTCATGAGCAGGGGAGGTGTACATGATCCGTATCCTTTCAAGGAAAAGGAGGAGGTGGGGGAAGGGGATGAGATCGTACAGGATCCGCATGGGGGAGGGGAGACGGAAGCGATAGGCGAGGCGAAGAGCATGGCGTTCAAGGATTTGGAGGGATTTGTAAAAGGTAGGGGGCGCGGAGATCCAGGCCGGATGGGTGTAACAAAGGATAGGGCGGATGAGGGATTTATAGGTGTGGAGGATGGTGGAGGGGTCCAGGCCCCACGTACGGCCGGAAAAGAGCTTGAGGAGACAGAGTCAGGAGCGTGCCTTGGCTTGGATTGTCCGGAGATGGGGGTTCCAGGAGAGGCGATGGTCGAGGGTGACGCCAAGGTACTTGAGGGTGGGGGTGAGGGCGATAGGACGGCCATAGATGGTGAGATAGAAATCGAGGAGGCGGAAGGAAGGGGTGGTTTTGCCTAAAATGATCGCCTGGGGTTTGGGGGGATTGACCTTGAGCAACCACTGGTTGCACCAAGTGGTGAACCGGTCAAGATGGGATTGGAGAAGGTGTTGGGAGCGCTGCACGGTGGGGGCAAGGGCAAGGAAGGCGGTGTCATCGGCAAACTGGAGAAGGTGGACGGGGGGTGACGGCGACGGCATGTACGCCGTATACAAAAGGTACAGAAGGGGGGAGAGGACAGAGCCTTGGGGCACACCGGCACAGGGGAAAAAGGTGTAGGAATCTGTGTTATGGATGGTGACGTAGGAAGGACGGTGGGAGAGAAAGGAGCCGATCAGACGGACGTAGTTAATGGGAAGGGCGAAGGTCTGGAGCCATACGCGGTCATAAGCACATTCGAGGTCCAGGGAGAGGAAGCTTGCGGAGTGACGGGAATTAAGCTGGTCGGAAAGGAGATGAGTGAGGTGAAGGAGAAGGTCGTTGGAAGAGAAGGACGGCCGAAAGTCACACGGGGTAACGTGAAGGAGGCGGTGCTGGCGGAGATGCTGGTGGATATGTCGGGTGAGGATAGATTCCAGGACCTTGCTGAAGACCGAGGTAAGGCTGATAGGACGGTAGGAGGAGACGGCGGACGGCGGTTTGCCAGTTTTAAGGAACATCAGGATATGGGAGGTTTTCCACAGGTCGGGGTAGTAACTGGCGGACAGGACTACATTGTAGAGCCTGGCCAGAGTGGAGAGGAAAGAGACAGGAGCTTCACGAAGGTGACAGTAGGTGACATGATCGTGACCAAGAGTGGTGTTGCGTTTGGTGCGGAGTGTAGCTATGAGATCTTGTGTAGTGATATGGGCATTGAGTTCCGTGTGTGCAATGTTGTCCAAGTACTGGAAACCAGGTGCGAGGGGAGGGACAGAGGTGTCAGTTCGATCACGGACATCCGGGAAGAGGGAGTAATCGAACTGGGGTTCATCGGGGATGGAAAACACATTGGAGAGGTAGGAGGCAAAGTGATTGGCCTTACTAAGGGTGTCAGGGAAGGGGTGACCATCACGGAGAAGAGGATAGAAGGGGGAGGGTTTAGATCCGGTAAGGCGACGGAAGGCTGACCAGAACTTGGACGAGTTGATAGGTAGGGTAGCAGTTAAATGGGTGCATGTCTGTCGCCAGTCCCGGCGTTTCTTACCCGCGAGCAAATTACGAATGTGTCGCTCGAGTTGCCGGTGGCGTTGTAGTGTGTCCGGGTCACGCATGTGGAGGAAGGCACGGTAGAGACGGCGGGATTCACGGAGGAGGAGGACGGCCTGTGGGGGTAAGGTAGGACGGTGGGGGTGGATGGCGACAGTAGGGACATGGACCTCCACGGCCTCAGATAAGACCTGCTGGAGAAAGGAAGCAGCATGGGTTACATCGTCAGGGTGGTGGTAGGTGAAGGGGTGGCTATCGACCTGGGTGGAGAGGGTATCGCAGTAGGCATTCCAGTTGGCATGGGAATAATCATGGACGTACTTAGGGGAAGGGTCATTACGAGGGTCGGGGCGGAGGCGACGACCGTCTGAAACGGTGAGGAGGACAGGGAGATGGTCGCTACCAATAGGCTCCAGGACATCCACTGTTTTGCGGCCAAGGAGGTTGGGGGAGGAGAGGATAACATCGGGAGTGGAGTTGGATTTGGGACGGGTGTGCTGGGGGATGGGGATGAGGTCGTCTTGAAGGGAGGAGAGGAACTGATGCCACCGCCGTAAATGGGCGGCGGAACGACTATGGATGTTGAGGTCGGCGGCGATCACATAGGAGGAGAAGGTACGGTCAATATGGGAGAGGAAGTCGAAGGGAATAGGGGCGTTAGGGCGGACATAGATGGTGGCGCAGGTAACAGTAAGGCCGGGGATGAAGTGACTAAGGATCAGGTGTTCGGTGGGGTCGGGAAGGAGAGGTTTGAGCCGAACGGGGATCTGGCGGTGGTGACCAATGGCAACTCCGCCACGCGCAATCGGGAGGGGATTATCGGAGCGGTGAAGGAGGTAGGGCGAAGTGTGGATGGTTTGGTGGGGTTGGAGGAAGGTTTCATTGAGGAGGAAGGCATCCACACGGTGGGTGGCAAGGGTGTATAGGAAGAGGTTCTTGTTGGCGGGAAGGGAGCGGATGTTGTTGAAAAGGATACAGTGCTGTCGCGCCATGACAGGGATTTAGACGAGGGTGTCAAGACGGGAGAAGGTGAAATGGGCCTGGTTGTTGGAGTAGGTGGTGTACATTTTTAGGTGGAAAACGGAACGGGCAGCGAGGGAGATCTGTTGGAGGGTGTGGGGGCGCTGAAAAGGATGAACATTCTGAAGGACGATGGTGAGGAATCTGATGATGTCCTCAGCAGTAGGGGGTGTGCGAAGGGAATTGCCAGGAGGGGTGGGGGCGTCCAGAGGGCGGACAGGAACAGTGAGTTCAGGAGTGGTAGGAGGGGGTCGGGCCTTAAATTTCTGGGAGTAAGTAGGATGAGGGAGGTTACAGGTATTGCAGGAGGGGGGGGACGGGAGATTGGGGCACTGCCGTAAGAAGAGGTCTTGTCAACAGTGTGGGCATGTGGGGGCCTCACAGCACTCAGATGTCGTGTGTGCATTATACCGCAAGCACCTCTGGCAGCGGAGGGACTGAGGTGGGGAACGGGAGGGGTCAACTTTATAACGTTGGTTAAAGAGGAGGGCACGCTCTTTCAGGAGACGGTATACGGAGGGGGCGTGCTCGGAAAAGACCCGCATAAGGCCGGTGGGGCCGGGAGAGTTGTGGATGTGCCGAACCGCACGCACCTCGAGATGGGGATGTGCCTGAAGCTCCGCCAACACCTCTTCCTCTGTGATCATCGAATTAAGGTGAGTGATCATGGCGGTGAGGGTCGGCAGGTGGTGCGGAGGTTGGGGTTGGTGGGAGGGAGGTGGGGAAGGAGCAGTGTTGAGGGAGGAATTAGGGCCAAAGCTGGTGACAGGGATGCGGGAAAGGAGATCTGTGTGGAGGGTAGGGACGGGGGAGGAGATGAGCACCAAATCACGGCGAGGAGTGAGGAGGGAGATGGGGGCACCAGGAAAATTCTGGCGAAGGAAGAGGGTGAGGTTCCTGGCCTCAAGAAGGGAGGGATCAGGACGGGAGAGGAGGTAGCGGTAGGAGGAGGGGGTGGAGGAGGAAGAGGAGGGGGCAGGGACAGGTGGGGAGACATCCATGGCATCATGGGCTGGGGAAGGGGGACGAGGAGGAGCCTTTTTGGGAGTAGAGGAGACAGGGGTGCCGCTGGGGCGCTTGACGGCGGCGGAGGAGGTATGGGGGATGGGAGTGACTGGAATGTGGCGGGGAGTGGCAGGTCCCGGTGCTGAAGTCGGCGCCGGAGATGGTGAGGGCGATGGCGAAGGCGATGGTGAAGAAGATGATGATGAAGGTGAAGGGGAGAGTTGAGCGTGGGCCGTAGCCCTCCGGGCGACCACCCTAGCAGGGGCCGCAGAAACGGAAAGAGCAGAGGGAGGGAGTGGAGGGAAGGGATCAGAGGAGGCGCGGGAGGGAGGAACCGGGGATGGGGTGACAAACAGTGAGGGAGATGGGAGAGTGAGGAGTGGGGGGATGGACTGAGGGGGGGAGTGATGCGGCGCACCACGTGATAGTGATGGCGGCGGCGGAGGGGGATGTGTATATGATGGCAGTGGTGGTGGCAGTAGTGGCGGTGGTAGGGGTCGACATTACGAGAAGTGGAAAATCACTGGACAGGACAAAGAAGCAAACGAGGGACGGACAAGGCGACGAGAAACACAGAGGAAAAGCGGACGGAGAAACTACGAAGGAGACTGGGGCCAAAGCCCCACTCTGCTGCTGCTGGCGGGGGATGCGACCTGGCTGGCCGGCCGGTGGGGACGCTGCTGCTGCTGGATGCAGTTGGCTGCTGGACGCTGGTCGCTGCTGGCTGGGACCGCTGCTGGACGCTGGCTGCTGACAGGAACCGCTGCTGGCTGCTGGCTGCTGGCTGCTGGCAGGAACCGCTGCTGGCTGCTGGCTGCCGGCGGGGACAGCTGCTGGCTGCTGGCTGTTGGC